>NC_140490.1:11992421-12262421 GCF_964271855.1 Acomys minous
TTAGATTGACTTTTAAAGGAGGAGGTAATAGTATATAATTTTCTAATTTTGGAACACACCAGAATGCTGCATCTTCATGTATGGCCAGAGACAGAGTCCATTCTCTACAGAAAGAAATAGCTTTTCCTTAATGGGCCTCTGCAGAGTCCTAATAGCCATGCTCGGTGGCCTACAATACTACTGTAACAGCAAGGTAAAAGGAAAGGGCAGGTCTCCCTGAAGAAATGGGGAAGAACTGAGGTAAACTACATAGCAGATACCACTTCAAGGTTTCTCATGAGAAAAGATGGTGTCAAACAGAAAAAAAAAAATCCAGGGATCTGGACTATGTCAAGTAAAAGTCTACAAACTTTGTCATTTGAGCCTTGGTTTTCAGTACAGAGTACATCATTAACATGGAGAGTAGGATATTAATAAGAGACCAGAAGATGAAATTGCCCTGCTAAGAATTTTTACAAGCAGTGTCCAGGAATCTCAGATTACTAGCCTTGTAATTTTATATTCTAACATGAAAAAGCTACCGCCATATTATGACCCAAGCATTTGATCCAGAGCACACTTGATCAGCATCAACCAGGGCATCTGTTTTTTTTTTTTTCTAAGACCTGAGTTGGCATGACTTCTATTTTCATGGCTGGATTGCTTAGATAGATATGACATGCTCAGTGTCAGATCTCAGAATTGTGTACCAGAGCAATCTTCATGTTGTGTGAATTACATGTCAGGACACTATACACAATGAAACACTGACCACAAAGACACTTTTCCCAAATGGATGCTTTTTAAAGCTCTTATAAAATGGAACTTATGAAAGTGTTTGTTTTAGCTGATAGGGTCATGTGGGGAAATCAAGACAGCAGGATCTTGAAAGAGCTTACCACAATCATAGTCGAGAGCCAAAAAAGAAAAAAGAAATAAAGACGAAAGAAAGAAAGAAAGAAACCTTATGCTCAGATCAGATTTTCCACTCGTAGAGTCACTATTCCCTATGAATGGTGTCACCTAGAGTGGCCTAGACCTACCACACCAGTCTGGGAAATCATAATAACCCCCTTAGGCCCAACCCAGTGTAGACTCCTTCCAGTTTATGTCAAATTACCTATCACAGAAAAGATGCAATGGCCAGTCCCCAACGGCCAATTCTGTTACTTGCAATTTGGGAGCACAGTGGCTTATGCTATAGAAGGAGTTTGTTTTTCCTGCCTGCTTCAGGTAGTGAAATTCTAGCTACATTTTAAATTCAGGTAAATATATTCTGATCTTTTATTTAAAGAATAAAGGTGTTTGAGGAAGTTTTTGTATTCATATATATATGAATATCAAATATATATGTATATATTCACAAATAACAGTCTTTTAATAGCTCATCTGATTTGGAGGCTCTTATAGTTATATAGTTATACTGAGAAACCCCTGCAGAGGTGGGAAAGAAAAGCTGACCTGGACCAGTATGACACAGTAAGGCCTCCGCATTCTGCCAGGAGGAAAGATCAGGTCATCTTCCTGTCTGGGGCCAGGAAAAGACCACTTTCTGGGTGGTGGTTTTCAAGGAAGAGATAAAGTGTGGCATGTTTGTGGAACATAGCTTGGAGAAAGCCTGCAGGCTGCTGTGTGGGGGCCTGAGACTGGCCAGATGGCACTGCAGAGCTTGAGTCAGCAAAGCTCCACTTGGTGGAAGAGAACAAGAACACGTGCTGCACATAGGGCAGGACATTTGGGATGCTCAATCTGGGATGTGCCTGGAGGTATAGGGAGACAAGAGATGGGTGATTTTAAAAACTTTGGCTTTGATTCTCTGGTGTGAGCTTCCCAACAGCATTGGCTTTGTCAACAAGTAGATTAGAAGGGAATTTCCTCAGCGACAAAGCACCCTTCTGTAAAGGGTAAAGTCAGCATTGATTGCTTCTTTGTAGTATACAGACAGTGCTGAAATGGCTTCCCTCTAACCAGCTAATAGCTCCTGTATCATATGTAGATATTTACATTTGTATTTTGGTTACTTTTGTTTTATTCAATGTGTTATAGATTGGTCAAAAATATTGCCCTTCACTTGGAACTATGGTTTTTTTTTTAAAAAAGTGCTTAATTGGGTTAGAAGCAAATCAGATAATAATGATTTTTCTCTGGTCTGCATGCTCATTGTTCTCTTTGCCTCAAAACATTCATTTTTGCAAAGAATATTTCTATGACCTCTCTATTCTGGAACTCCAGCCAAAGCTGCAGCTGCAGCTACTTAAGGCAAATTGATTGGTCCAGGCAAGGGCATCTGACCCATGCTACATCAATCAGATGGAGCTGATAATCTAGGTTAATTGACTCCTTATCCAGTCCAGCTCTCCTATGGGTTTGAACAGAAGTGTTTTGGCCTTGGTGAGAAAGTCATCTTACTTAGAGGGCTGAGAGAAGTGTTTGGAGTTAGGAGTCAAAAAACAAGGACAAGTTGCATGAGGTTGTGCATACCTCTCATGCTATATAATTGAGAAACTGAGGCTGGAAGGCTGAGTTCAAGCTCTGCCTGGGTACATAGTGAGTCCATATCTCCCAAACTGAGGTGAAGATGTACTCATTCAATCAACTTGTAGAATCACAGGGTGTGGGTGAGGCTTTTTTTTTCCTGTGAACTTCAGTTCATATATGAAACAGTGATTTCCCTAAGCCACACTCCCCAGGGATGGGGCATGGGATTTAGTTTGAATGTGCATGACTTGAAAACCAATGATCTTTTAGTCCCACCACGGCACAATCATAGTTGCCTCACCACTCACTTCTATAATCTCCCCATGCTACCCAGCTCTTGTCTATGAGTAAATCTGAGGTATACAAAAGAAAGTGGCCAGCCCTCCTATAGGGGACTGAAGGAAAAAGTCCCCCATGGGATCTTTTATTTGAACATTTAGTTGTGAGTTGGTGGTTAAGTATGGGAAGGTTTAGGAAGTGTGACCTTGTTGAAGGATGTATATCAATTTAGAAGTTCAAGACTCCCACTATTTCCAGTTGTTTTCTCTGCTTTGCATTTGAGGTTCAAGAGCAGAATTCTCATTTTCCTGTTCCTACTTCCATGCCTGCTGTTTGATGCCATGACTGCTTCACCATCATAGCCTCTGATCACCCTGAAAGCACAAGCCCAAATTAACCTTTCCTTGTATAAGTTGCCTTGGTCATGTTGCCTTGGTCATGGGGCTTTATCAAAGCAACAGAGAAGCAGCTAATATGGCTTTTCCCTTTCAGTAAGTGGCCCACAGGAACAAACTACATTTGAACAACAACAACAAAAAAAAAAAAACACAAAAAACAAAAAAAAACCACCACCACCACCAACAACAACAACAACAAAAACCAAAATCAATAACAACAAGAAAAAAAAACTAGGGCAATTTAAACCTACCACTGATGATTGCTGGTGATTCAGTGAGTAGAATAATTTTCTTGGATATTACTCTATTTTTTTTATCTGATATCATCAGCATTGCTTCTCTCTCTCTGTCTCTCTCTCTCTCTGTCTCTCTCTCTGTCTCTGTCTCTGTCTCTCTCTCTGTGTCTCTGTCTCTGTCTCTGTCTCTCTCTCTCTCTCTCTCTCTCTCTCTCTCTCTCTCTCTCTCTCTCTCTCTCTCTCACACACACACACACACACACACACACACACACACACACACACACGCAAACACCTCATGAAGTCTAATATGTGGGGACTAATTTGTCTACCCAGGACTGGTTTAGAAAGCTGCTGAGTGATCCTGGGGGTCAGGGTTAGATCTCACTTTCTCTCATCACAATTAAGATTCCAGAGTTACATAGGCTGTCTGTTATGAGAGGAGCCAATTAAATCAACAAGGTAAAATAAGAGGAATCGGGGAAGCCTAACATCACTGAGTAAAGCAATACAAGCAAGGAGACAGAGGGAAAGGACCAACTTCACACTACATCTTTGTGTCCACTCAGATGGAAATTGTCACACTGTAGACATAGTCCCTACACAAGCTCTTCCAGTTTCAGAGTCTAGGGGGAACGCACCAGGTACCAGGCAGAATGGCGAAAAGGGTATACAAGGTTCCTCTGCCGTATTGTAACTGAAGACAATGGATGGGCTGCAGAGGGAAGCCAAGTAAGCACAGCCAAGTTGTAAAGGAGTGAGAAAGATTCACTCCAGCAGTCAGAAAGATCCCACAGTGACTTCCAAATCGATATCCTTCTCCAGCCAAGAACTCTTGGGGGTTTTATTTAGGAGCCTATGTGCACTCACTTGGAGCTCAACCCATCTATAAGCATGGTCAGGTAGAGAGTGTGTTCCTGAACATACCTAGTTTAAAGTTTTTATTTAAGAAGAAAAGAGTAGACATATTTTGAAGGATGCTTAGCTTCAGATTTTGGCACTCGTATCTAAACAGTGGTTCTCAACCTTCCTGATGGTGTGACCTTTTAATACAGTTTCTCATGTATATTTTTGTTGCTACTTTATAAGTGTAATTTTGCTACTATAATGAATCATAACGTGAATATTTTTGGAGACAGAGGTTTGACAAAGGGGTTGTGACCCATGGGCTGAGAACCACTGATTTATAAGATGGAAAAGATGAACAAGACAGCCTCCAGACATGCTCAGCTTGCATCTCATGGAAGATTTAGATAAAAGTAAAGAAAGGACACTGAGAAGATGCATTAATGTAATTCTGGAGATTAGCCTTGGAGGGTAACAGTGGCATATGGAAGACTCAGTCAGGGTACCTGAAGATCTCTGCCTAAGAGCAAGGAATGGGATGTACACACAGAGAGGCTCAGAATGGAGGTATGGGAAGCCTGTGCATAACCTAAAAAGCCTGTTCTCATCACTTGGTGCCCTGAACACCAACAGCAGCTCTCTTTCACGGTCCTACAGTGAAAAGCAACTCGAATGTACTGACTTAATGATGGTTTTAACCAAGAACTGGACTCCTCAAAGTGGACAGTGCCAGGTAGGTGACTTGTGTACGAAACAAACCAATAGTTGATTAGCTTTCCTATCCTACACAAACTTCATATCTGAGAGAACTTGCATTGTTCAGAGCCTACTATATTATTTCCTTCTGTATCCATTTTAATGTGTGCCCTCACCAAATTAGTCCTTCCTACTGGGCAATTCTGTCATGGTTTCAAAATTAATAATTATTATGTATGGGATCTATAAAATTTGCTAGGCCTGCCCTTTTCTGAAGAGAAATGAGGAAGGAGTGGAAGGGGGCGGGAGGGAAGGTAGGAGGAGGGACTGGGAGGAGAGGAAGGAAGGGAAACTGCCTTGGGATATAAATAAATAATAAAAATTGCTTTTAAAATTAATAATCCACATTGCTTACATAAGGATCCTGGTGTTTTAATTATTGAATGTTGAAAGGAAATAGCCTGTGCATAACTAGAATTATTTAGTTAGAGGTGATCGGAGTATTATGAAGTTCAGGTACGGAGCACTTACCTGTGATATGGTGTCGGGACATGAGTGGATTATTGGAACTATTTATGCACTGACAGAGATTACTAGTCAACTAACACACATTCTCCCTCTGTGTGTCTGTGTGTGTGTGTGTGTGTGTGTGTGTGTGTGTGTGTGTGTTTATTGTGTGTGTGTGTGTGTGTGTGTTTATTGTGTCTCTGTTCATAAGAATCTTAGTGTTTTGTTTTGAACCTAAAATACTCCCTGTGCCACAGCAGTTACTCAGTTCACAGTTGATGAATGAACTAATGAAGAAAATTGCTATTATATGAAATAGATCTTTGTAAAGTAAGTATTTACTTCCTCCATGATGAACTGATAAATACAAACTTTATATTCACACCGCATGCTTTAACACAAGAAAAACAAGATCAGTTGTTGTCCTGTTGGGGGCGTATGTTCTAACCAAGGTCAGGAAGACAGATCATTGCTGGCAATCATGCCTCTGCACCACAGGTGGCCTGGGAACCCTCGCTAGGACCCCAGCTGTTTACTACAAAGCCCCTATGCTAAGGTCAAAGATTTCACTCTTGATCTGAACGTGTCTCAGGTTCCCCTGAACTTTTCAAACTTGGTTCAACTTTTGGCGATACGTATTCTTGTCAGCATCCCGCTGCATCAGTTTAAGGAGGACCTTTACTTTGATATTGCTTGGGTTCCTTGCCGTCCAAGAACTGCCTAATGATTTCTGGTCCCCTTTGCTTGTCTGCAGCAAGGATCCTGCTGGGCCACTTCAGCCAGCACCTGCCTACTGCTTCTCTTCACCCACTGACTTCACATTATCTCCTTACTGTAAATTCAAAATTAACCCTGTGTGTTCAGAACTCAGAAATCGGTCCTGTGCTGAGTTAACCTCACTCAATAAATTTGAATTACTCTGATTTAACCATGTTAACTATGGTTCAGCTCTGGCTTTTCTTTTTGCTGTTAAAAGGAAGAAGGAAGACATGGACTTCTTGTTTCCATGAATTTTATTTGCCCAGTTCATCTTATTCAAAGAAAGCTTTGAGTATGTGCTTGAAGGTAGTGAATTGTGCAACAGTTATTTTTGAACAGGCCTGAAGCTCTGATATGTCCTATAAACTAGCTCATATATTTCAATGTTTCCTTTTATATTCTAATTAAAGCATAGTACATTCCTTTATAATCTATGCTGCTTTCTCTCATGTAGTTTTACATGCTCCAAGTCTTTGTTAATCGGCTTTTGTCCATGGAATTCATGGTGGGTAACTGTAAACTTACTGTCTCAAAATTAAGTCTATAATTTCACCAAGAAATTTTGAGGCTATTTTGAAAACCATGCTTACTGTTATTGAGGCTAGATTATGAACCAGGATTTAATCTCTTAGATTTAGTCTAGAAAGTTAAAGGGAAAATAAACTACAACATTTAGTCCAAAGTATTTTTTGTCACCATTGTGTATCTTATATATTACTTTGTGTTACTTATATATTAACCAAGACTACTCAGGGTTGAATTTTAAACTCCTATTTACTTAAAAATAATCCTGTTGTGTTTGTGAGGTCACTGTCCATTAAGTAGTGACATAACCTGATCCTGAGATTGTGTAAAGACTTCCTGTAGTAGAAAATAGACAGTGTATTACTGAGCCCTGGGGACATACTTCTAACATTAAAATAAAACAAAATCTCTAATTTTAATAATAACAGATTTTAACAATACTGAAAAGCATTTCAAAATTGTTTTCTAAATTTGTGTTGTTTATATAGCTATAAAATTGATTTCCATATGATTTTAATCTACAAATCATGCTGAAATTACTTTTTTTCTTTTTGATACAGGGTCTTACTCTGTAGCTATCTGGGAACTCAGAGAGTACTTCTTGCCTCTGCCTCAAAAGTGTTAAAGTTAAAGGTGTATGTTTGTATTATAATGCCTAGATTACTATTATTTCATATATATAATTTATTTTTATTGTTTTTAGTGTATCTCTCTTTTGCATCTCTCTCTCTCTTTCTCTCTCTCTCTCTCACACACACTCACACACACACACAGAGAAAGAGAGAAAGAGAGAGAGAGAGAGAGAGAGAGAGAGAGAGAGAGAATATATAGGCACTGATGAAGCCTAAAGGGTCCCCTGAACCTGGAGTTACAGGTAGTTGTGAACAACTTGATGTGGGTACTGGAAAGTGAACTCATGTCTTCTCAAGAGAAGTATTTGTTCTCATAGCTGAGATGTCTCTTCTTCTCAGAACTGACGAACTCAAAATAGAGACATTATTTCAAGTTTTTTTTTGTGTGTGCTCAATTTTACAGTCTTGAGATAACAAGTCTTTTTCATCCCTTTTTTCCAGATTCTTTGATGTTTATTTCTTATTCTTCTTTGATGCCTAGATGCCTTTCTGAAAGTTCACTTTATGAATAGATGTTAAATTATATCAAGTTTTATATATTACATGATTATTTTCACATTAATGCAATAAATATAACTGATTTTTCAATGATAAGTCGACCTAATTTGGTTGTCACATAATATATCTTTGAAATACGTTGGAATTGTGTGACAAGGTTTTCCTCAAGGACATTCCTGGATAGGTTTACCAGGATCTGCTTGTTGGCTCTGTACTCATGCACATCCCAGAAGATCCAGTTGAATTTGTTGGCTTTTAGACAAACAGAGCATGAATCTGAATGAAAAGGATGGTAATGGAGAATGGGAGGGTTTGGGAGGTCTTGTAAGGGAGAAATAAGGGGGTGGATTTGATCAAAATGCTTTGAACACTGTTATGGAAGCCTCAAAGACAAAATAAAAATGTGTTTTAAGAGAACGTGACTAGTATTATTTCATCAATGTCTCTCATATCTCATCTTTATCAACTTAAAACATCTCTCTAGACCTAAAAACGTCTTAACCCCTAAACAACTAGACTTAATTGTAAAACTAACCTACTTGGTCTTCGACCCCATCAGAGACTTGAGAAAAAATAAAATTAATTATCTGAGTGAATGGGAAGTGCATGTTATCAGCTTCCAAAATGAGTAAATGACTGAGACAGCTCACTGCCTAGACAGTCACTCAAAACTCTCTAAAACACTGGAGCATCATCTTCTGCCTTCTTGCCCATTATATCTGGCAAATATATTTGTGAAGCATGAACTATTGAGGGCTTGCTTACTCTGTCTTGGAAGAGTTTGGCCATCAACTTTGCCTGCATCCAAGCTTGCCCACTTTTCATACACACATAGACACACAATTCTTAGTCAGTGTCCTATTGTTATGAAGAGATGCCATGAACACAGCAACTTAATTGGGGCTGGCTTAGTGTATTACCAGCATGGCATGAAGCATGGCAGCATATTAGCAGACACAGTGTTGGTGAGGTAGCAGAGATTTCTGCATTTGAATCCACTGGGCCTAACTTGAGCATCTGAGACACCCAGTGGCACACTTCTTCCAAAAAGATGACACCTTCTAATCCCTGTCAAATAATGCTACTTCCTAATGACTAAGCATTTACACCTATGAGCCTATTGGGGCCATTATTATTCAAACCAGCACTCCTACACACACGGGGACACACACATGCACTCACGCACGCACGCATGCACACACACATTTATATATGTTAACTGGCTGAAAAAAATATCAAGCCAAAACCAAACCGTGTAGATCCCTAGTAGCTTACTAACATCAAAATCTTAAGAGGAGAAGAAATAGTCTTCCCCAGAGAAGAGTACACCAATTGGTTATTCAATATCCAATGGTGAAGTTTGAAACACATGCATACAAGTAACATATAGACGGAACAGATTGCATTTATGTGTTGTGACTATATTTATAGACTCGTGTGTGTATGTGTGTGTGTGTGTGTGTGTGTGTGTGTGTGTGTGTGTGAGAGAGAGAGAGAGAGAGAGAGAGAGAGAGAGAGAGAGAGAGAGAGAGAGAGAGAGAGAGAACAGTTTTTTAAAGGCCATGTAATTGAAAGAATGGGAGAGTTCGCATGGAAGGGTTTGGAAATAGTAAAGGGAGAGGGAGAATTGATATAATAGTCTAAATTATAATGTAGTCTCCAGAAAAAAAATCTAAAAACTCTTTATTAGAGGAAAAGTTTGCTAACATTTTCCAATACTCTGCATCAAAAATTTCCAAAAAACCCCACCTGCTTTGCACTATTTAAATACTTCTGTTTTGGGGTTTATACATGACACTATTAATTGATCAGAAGTCCAGGTAAAATATCAAAGTTTAAATTATTAAATTTTATCATTTCTGTAAGTATGTTCTCTTAAACATCCAATAAATATATATTTATGCTGTTGTGAAACTTAATTTATTATATTTCTTGCTTTCCTCAGAATTATGTTTTGAAGTCTATTCCCCTTAAGACTCATTACACTCTACCATATGATATTGCTGTCTTAAACTTTCTTTTACAGATGATTAAGAGATAAAAGTGAATGTTTTATGTGTATTTAGGTTATACATACTTTTAATCTTAATGCTATTGCTAAGTTTCCAAAGGCAATGGACCTGTAGTATCTAAACTAGGCATCAAGCTTATTATAAATTGTGAATGATGCCATGATGGTGCTAAAACAAACAAACAAACAAAAACAAAAAAACCTCTGCTCTGTTCCTAATAAAGCTAGGGGTCCTGGGTTTTATTTTGCAATACCAGAAATCTAACACACTACCTCACTCATGCTGGTCAGTACTTTACCACTGAGTTAGCGCCATAACCCTTTTATTAAGCTACAGACAAAGCAGTGATGACTCTAGCTGGTCTTGGATTCACTCTAAATCTCAGGCAGAGATTGCACTTGAGAGTCTCCTGCCTCAGCATTCCGAGTGGCTAGGATGGATTACAGTTAGGCACAACCAGGACCAAGTACAGTTGATTTGTATTGAATGTTGTGTCTATATATATATTGATAGATTTATAAAACTATTCACGTGTTTTGAATTATATTGTATTTTATTAATGGAAAAATTATATAAACTTATATACAGTTTTCAATAATCCTTTTATAGATCAAATGTGTTCAGCTGGATTCAGGTTTGCAAGTTTTCTTCTATATGCCTCATTATTTTATTTTATTAGTCATAGAATTTTACTGTCTGTGAACCTCATTGGCTGACTAGGATATTCATGTGATTTTATGCTGTACTATGCAAGAGACTCAAATTCCTATTAAGATACACAAACTTACTTCAGTATGAGTACATATATTTTTAATGACATGGTTCTTATTTTGAAACATTTATTTTTCTTTTCATGTAAATCACATTCTTTAGCTATATTTACCTTTGTTTTAGTGGACTTCAGTGTGTATTCCAAACCTGCATGCATTGTTCATATTATTTCTGTGGTCTTAAGCCTTTTTTGAAAGATTTATTTATTCATTAAATATACAGTGTTCTTCCTGCATACCAGGAGAGGACACCAGATCTCATTATAGGTGGCTATATAAACCACTATGTGGTTGCTGGGAATTTAACTGAGGACCTCTGGAGCAGCAGCCAGTGCTCTTAACCACTAAGCCATCTCTCCAGCCCCCAGACTTAAGCTTTGTATCCAGTGAAATCTACATACAGAATACAATTTTCTGATATAAAACAGTGCTTGTGCTACACAGTAGACCATTTTCATAATATCCACTGAACAGTGTGTTAGCACTGTTCTCATCATACTGACAGGGCAGGGGAAGCCACAGCAAGCTTTGACACAATGTAACCTCTAACTCCTGCTCTGTACCCAAGGCCAGTCACTCACTGATATGAACTGATCGGAGTGATGCAATCCCAAAATCCTAAGCAGGCTGCCATCTGGACATCAGGTATCAATGGTACAGAGACTGCAGGTGTGAGGCAGGGAATCCTTAAGCAAGATTTATGGGACTCAGGCTTCTATCTGGTACAAGTCAGTCTTCCTGCAGCTGGTTCACTGTTATCACCATCCATTGACAATTTGGGTGGCAGAAAGATGAACTGATGTCTCCTACTGGCTTAGTAGATTTGTTAAAATACAGTTGTCTGATGGAAACAATTTGTAGGAAGGTAGAAAAAGGAGACTGTAGAAAAAGCAATAATTAAGGGGACAATGGACTTGAGCATGGGACAAGGGCTTATGAGCTAAAAATAGTTACCACTTTTGCAAAATACTTAAGATTTCTTTACCACCACTCACCTAGTGGCTTATAATCATCTGTAACTCCTGTTGAAAGAGATCTGACATCATCTTCTTGCCTCTGATAACACTGACCATGCAACATATAAAAATACATGCATGCAGTCAAAGTAGTCATACAGATAAAAATTTAAAGATAAATCTTTAAAGGAAAGGAAGAAAGAATTGAGTTTCTTCAAGTATGTAAATATCCATGATATAGTTTTCTAGGGCATAACATTTGTGTGTGTCAGGGTTGTGAGGGAGGTATTACAAGGTTGATAGCATACTATTTTAAAAATAGTATACAAAGTATTAGATATTATTGTACATATAGTTTTTATAATACCATTGTTTTAATGGTCAAAAAGTAGAAACAATTCAAACATTCATCAACATATGTCAACAAATAATTTATTCTGGTATTTCCGTACTATAGAATGTCATTCAACAATAAGTAAATATGACAGGCACAGAGAGAGAGAGAGAGAGAGAGAGAGAGAGAGAGAGAGAGAGAGAGAGAGAGAGAGAGAGAGATACTCCAATGTAGATAAACCTTGACAATATTGTGTTAAGTTCAGAAAAAAAAAGCCAGGTGAAAACGAATACATTTTCTATGATAGTATTTATATGAGACAAAAGAGGTAAATTCTTAGATCATTTTTGATAAAATGTTTATTAATTCTCTCTCTCTCTCTCTCTCTCTCTCTCTCTCTCTGTGTGTGTGTGTGTGTGTGTATGTGTGTATGTATGTATGTGTGTGTGTGTGTGTGTGCTTATGTTTTACAACCCATCAAGTCCTATATACTCATGGGTGTGGGGCAGTCTACTGTAGTACAGTCAATCTGCAAGAAACTTTGCCCTTAAAAGAAAACTAAGCTTTCTTTCTCCAAAAGCCATCAAATATCAACAGCTCCTCAGATAGAAGTGGGTGCTGTTATGCTGCTTACTACCCCATGCTATAATGCTAATTTGCTTGCTTTTGTGCAGATCTTATGCAGGAAATTGTAGCTAATGTTAGTTCATGAGTATGATGGTCTTGTCCTGCCCAGTAGACACTGTGTTGCTCCCGTTTTTCCTGACTCTTACAATCTCTCTGCCCTCTCTTCTGTGAAGGTCACTGAGCCTGGGACCCAGAGTGGAATAAAGATGTCCCAGTTGTGGCTAAGCACTCCACACACACTGATTCTCTGCAATTTGACCAATTGTGAGCTTCCTTGTTAACCACCATCTACTGTGGCACAAAGAAACTTCTCAGATGAGGTCTGAGAGCTGCAATAATCTATAGACAGAGAAATATGAACCATGTTCATTTTACAGAATAATATTAGTAGGTCCATTCTGAACCATAGATTCTTGTCTAGAATCAACATTTAGGGCACACTTTTCTTCCTGTAGATCCAGCCTGAAACCCAAACAAATAGTGATTGGTTGCTATTATAATATCTATGCCATTATTGCACATTGGGTAAACTTTACCATCTTGATCATTATTGTAACTTACTGGGAACACAACACAGTAAGGCAAGTAATGCTTTTTTTCACCCAGATGCTGCATAGAACCTAGGAGACATAACTCTATGCATATAAATTCTAAGTCCTTTAAAACAGTGATACGTTTTCAAAAGTGAGATACTAGATTTTTAAGCTTGAATAATACCAGAATAGGACATTCCAAAACTCTTGTGTTCTGAAATTGATAACCCATTGCCATTTGTAAGGCCCAGGAATTAACTATGGAGGAAGATGGCCAATGTGTGATAGGAGATACAAATGATAGTAGCTCACATAATCAATATGAAGTGCAAAGATTTGTGGACCTGGACTTCAGGTGGTATATTCTCTGTTCAGGATACTCCACACTTCAATTACTTTAGGCAAAACCTATTGCACCTTCAGTTTTTCTTCCTTACTATGTTCTGCCACCCTGTTAAAAATCCTATTATTTTAATCATTTAAAAATATCTTTGTCTTATCATTACTGCCAATTTTTTCTAAAACTAGTATTATATCTTTACTGTATTATTGTGGAAACCTCACAGAGGATTTGCCTGTGTTTGCTATTTTTTTTTCCAAAATGATAAGAAAACTTGTTTAAGCAGAATTGCTCAGGTCATGGCATTTTGGGCCCCACTGGGTTCTTGTCTAGTTTAGGAGGAAAACAGTGGTTTAATCATGTGAATAGGCCATTATCAGAATCACCCATGGTAACCAACTCTTCTCAATAGCTTAACACTACAGAACTCTACTCATTCTTGTGGCCTAGGAACAGTTGCAGGTAGTTTGGTGATGATAGTCTAACCTCAGTTTCACTTTGTTGTAGCTGCAGATAGGATCCAATTTGACCTCATGCATCTGTTACCTTTAAACAATAAATGCCACATGACAAACCAAAGTCAATATTAAAGAAACACAGTCCTATAAAATCAAGCGCAATGTGTAAGTTTAGGCCCTCTGGAAAACACACCACAACTACATTAGCCATTCAAAGACAAAATAGGCAAGCCTTGGACAAGAAACAGGTAAGACACAGCATAAGTTTTCAGTGTGTGCTGAATTTCAATACAGGTTTGACCAATGTGAAAAGAGAACAGTAAAAGAGAAAGGAGTAAGGATGAAGAATTACAGCCTACAGTGGCATTCTGACAGTTTGAATAGGATCTGTATAGGATCACAGATCGGCGTAGGATCTGTAAGCCTTGTAAAAGAATATTTGAACTCCACAAAAACACAATGGCGTTAGTGTCTATGCAATGGTGTTGATTGCATTTTGCAAATAATTCAATAAACAAGAGCAAATACTACAATACTTACTTTTAAGGAAAAATGTGCAGACCCAAAGGAAAGCTCCATGCTTTTCTGCACTCTTAAGTCTCTTACTCCCCCTGGGGCTAATCAAAGGAATGCTCCAGTGCTGGATGTTTGATTAGCAGATATGACAGCAATGACTCAGCCAAGTTTTCTGCTGCTGTGCGGAGCAGCACATGAGCATGAGGATTGACAACCCTTTGTATTATTTGACTGGACTACAGGATCTAGCCATCTAATTGTACACTAATCTAGGAGTTCTGAGAGGTACAGAACTACATTGTGTAGTTGTGGTTTACACTTACAGGCCGTTGTCCTTGAAAACCCAGAAGGTAGTACTTGCAGTCCACCGTGAGGCCTCAGAAGAGAAAAATAAAGATTTCCCAAGGAAGAGACTGTATAGACAGTGGTCTAGACAGTGTCTTCAGCTCCAGCTGGGCATTTCCAGCTTTGATTATGGGGTTTGCATTTGCCTGTTGCTACAAAAAAATAAATACTCTCTCTCTCTCTCTCTCTCTCTCTCTCTCTCTCTCTCTCTCTCTCTCTCTCTCTCTGTGTGTGTGTGTATGTGTGTATTCTATGTGTCTGCTACATATGCATATGTGTAAACACACATATATATTCATGTATAAGTTAAAGAGCTCCCAAAAATAATTAAATTGAGAAAGCGGGAGGGAGGGAGGAAAGGGTGGATATAAGTGAGGGGAAAACAATTGAGATGTAATCTGAATAAATTAATTTAAAAATTTTGAAGTATGCATATGTGTTTTTGTGCATTTTTAAAGATGTTTTCATTTATGTGTCTTTGTGTGTGTTTATATGAATGTATACCACATGTGTTCATTCAGGTGCACCACAGAGAGCCTTAAAGGCCTGGATTGGGGAGAAAAGAGGCTGTGAGGACATCATATAGATGCTAGGAACGTAAGGAATCTTCAGAAGGGCAGGAGCCCACTTAATTTCTGTGGTATCTGCCCAGCCCCCATACTGATACGTTTTCACTTGTAAGTATATGTATACATAGTAAACATGTATGAATATTTGTAGATTATTTATTTATTCATTTGTTTAATTTACCTAAAAGTCAGATTTTTCTCCCTATTACCAAACTGACTTATCAGATAAAAGCACTTGCTACCAAGCCCGAGTCACTCTGTGTCACCCACATAATGGAAGGGAAGAGCTAACCCTCACAAATTGTCCTTTAGCCTTCACATGTGAGCTTTGGAACACACATGAACACACACACACACACACACACACACACACACACACACACACACTGAAACACAAGGTAAATAAAATGGTTTCAAAGAATTTTAAAAGAACACTTACCTTAGAAATTGTTCTCTAGCTTCCTGGTCAGATAGCCCTGCAAGATGAAAATAAAGCCTCCTCAGAAAGGACAAGTTTGCATTTATATATGTGCATACATGAATATATATATACATATATATATATACACATACACACAAACACACATATTTCCTTAGAAATGTGTCATGCACCATACTACATGCTTCCTTGTATTGAATAAAAATTAATTCTTTCAGAAAATACACACTACTACTCCACAGAGGAGGCTATGTCAGACAGTGAGAGCAAGAAGCATCACATATATAGTAAACTTGCAGAGGCATTATGTAGGTATGGATGGGAATCTACCAGCTTCCTGTGTTAGGGACAGGTTTTAGGTATTACATTACCACGATTTCCATTAATGTAATTAAATGACTGAGATAATCAAATTGAAAAGAGTCAATGTTCATTTGGGCTCTCAGTTTTGGATGTATCAATCTTTGGTTGCATTTTTTTTTTTTTGGGTGGGTCCAAGAGCAGAGAGCACATAGTGGAGTAGAGCTGCCAGCTTATAATACTGGGGAAGTGAAAGGAGGAAAAGTAAGAGCCAGGATTCCAATATTCTTTTTAAAGACATGCTTCCATTAGGCCCCACCTCTTGAAGGTCCCCCTCCCTTCCAGGGTCACTATAATCTGGAAACAAGCTTTTCATACACTAGCTTTTAGGGATACCTCCAATCTCCTTTCTGGTTATCACTATGATGAATTAGCGTGTAAAAATATTCACTCTTTTGTCAGGCACATTGAGTAAAGGTGCAGCAAACATTTGCTAACTCAGTATTCTAAACATGAAGACTTCTTACAATGACTTGTATTTTATTTTTTGTTTTTTGTTTGTTTGGGTTTTTTTTTGTTTTGTTTTGTTTTGGTTTGTTTTGGTTTTGCTTTGTTTTGTTTGCTTCCTTCCTTGTCAGACCTATCTGGATTTCAGAGGGTACACAAATAGTCAAGTATTTGGGTGTCCTGAATTTTGCTTTTTACCATAAAAAACAATGGTTTTCCCTGCCTCAAATGACTAAGGGAGTTTAGAAAGAGGAATTCTGTCTCCTGCTATTTCTAGAACTGTTTTTCTGAAAAGAGATTCCTAGGAGCACTTTACTATTTTGTTCAAACAGTGGCAAGAACACATTACCAGGCCCATGAAAAAGACATTCTGTTAGACTTACACAGGGTTTAATAATGATTGTTAAAACAAAAGAAAACTAAGCTATCACTGTTTGTTGCTCAATGAATTAAATCTTTTCTTATTTATTATGAATCAAATGTAGTCAGATTTTGCCTGTGAAATAGTTGGTGATTTTTATTTCTACTTTCATTCCTTTGCAGGGAAAAAAAAAATCTACCAGCCAAAATTGGATTCTCAATTGTGTTTTGTTTCCCCACTCCTGGCAGAAAAGGACTGGATTGGCTGTGAAAGGGCAGGACCTGTGAAAGCATGCCTTTACATAAATACTTCATCAACTCTCCAAAATGAAAGCAAATGAAAATACAATCAATTCTATTTGGAGAGAAAGAAGCAGACTAGAATCTTGCCATGTTAACTTGTAGTGGTTCTCAACCTTCCTCGTGTTGTAGTGACCCCCAATCATAAAATTGTTCCATTGCTACATCATAACTCTAATTTTTCTACTGTCATGAACTGAAATGGAAATATTTCATATAAAGGATATCTGATGTGTGACCCCTGGGAGAGTCACAGCCAAGAGAAGGGAAGTAGCTGGTCTGTGCTTAGTTTTCTGGCTTTAGGTGTTCCTCTCATGCACTAACATTCTAAGGACTCTCGTAACAATTTCATATTGAGGGCCAGGTATAGTGGCAAAAGCCTTTAATCCCAGCACTTGGGAAGCAGAGGCAATTGGATCGCTGTGAGTTCAAGGCCAGCACGGTCTACAAAGTGATTCCAAAACAGCCAAGGATACACAGAAAAACCCTGTCTCAAAAAACCTAAAAAAAGAAAAAGAAAAAAGAAAAAGAAAAAAAGAATTTCACATTGAGTCTCAGGCATTACTTGTTTTTATGCTGCAGTGACAGAGGAAACTTACACTTCCTCTCTTAGTGTAGAAACATCTTGGCATTAGTCAAGGAGCAACATACTGTAGTCTCACTTTTCTTAACCAGTATTTTTTATTACAACTTATTAACCAAGCATATGTCACTTACAACCTAACTACCAAAACAATAGGAAAAGAGAATTAAGGAACACAATAACAAAACCATAAGGATATCAGTTCTGAGGAGCGATTCTCCCGGCATAATCAGCAGGATTTCTTCTGCTGGAACCTGGAGTAACCAGAACTCCGGAACCTCAGCAGGAGCTGGAGCCCCAAAGCCTTCCTTTGAGTGGTTCTCTCTAGGAGCATTTCAAAGTGGAGCGATGAACAGTCAAAATTATCCAAACTCTCCAAAAGGCTCCCCCTCCAGTTCTGGGCTCCTTTATATATCGCCTCCCAGAGTCTGTTCATGGGATCTTTTCAGCTGGCAACAATCAAGCTTCTGCACAAGGTGGTTGGTCCACTAGTGAATTAACCTCACCTGTTCTCTCACAAGACCATTCCAATCCTACACTTGGGATTGTAACGAAAACAGATTTATCTCTCCTTCATCTCCTCCTTTCTATTTAATAAAATAAGCTATATACAACAAAAATAAGAATTATCCATTAAGTCAACATTTGCAAGGACCAGTCCATTTGTAGTTAACTATTTTAAATAAATGATTCCACTATCCTATGTTACTGATTCTTTTAACTAAACTTATTTTAATACTGTGGCTATCTAGTCTTCAACTCCATCAGAGACCCCAGAAGGAAAAACTAATATGAAGGAAATGCAGGCAAGCAACTTCCAAAAGTATTGACTGGACAGACAGCTGGCTGTCTGGACAGTCACACAGGATGAATGGTGTTAACTATTTGCAATACAAAAACCACTAAGTGTAGTTGTTAACTTTTAAAGTTGTTAACACTTTTAAAGGCTTAATATCAAATTAATCCAATTTTAAAATCCCAGGTCTTGTTCTGTGTGATCCTGAGCAAATTTTGAGGACTCCTCATGAATTAGCTGCTTCATCCACATAATAACAAGCATCATTTATTCGATCAAGCTGTTCTGAAAATTAAGGAGTAAAAACAGAGCTTCCAGGAGTGAAGGCTATTACCCAAGCCAGGCCCTAAAGATACAGCAACAACGCACTTTTGAGGAAACTGGAGCTTATCACACCCACACTCATAATCCATGGCCACTCATCATGCAGAAGACAATGTGACCCAGTCAGTGAGTTAATTGTTGTGCCTTCCAAGCAAACCTGGAATCTGCTTACTTGTTCTGACCGCAGTACACTTACTTCCTCATGCCAATCCACTTCTGTTTCTTAAATTGCAGAAAAAGCGGCTCATTTTATAAAGAACACAAAAAAGAAGTTTTGTGTGTGTGTGTGTGTGTGTGTGTGTGTGTGTGTGTGTGTTTGTGTGTGTGTGCTCACATGTGCAACGCCTCACATGTGCTAGGCAAGTGCTCTACTACTTCGATATATCCTCATCTTTTTTTAGTTTGAAATATGCTCGCATTAAGTTGCTGATGGTGCTGTAAACTCACTCTGTTGACCTAACACAAGACTTGAATTCGCACTACCCTGTCCTCAGCCTTCAATAGCTAACATTATGGACTTGTGTCACCAGATCCAGTCAGTGCAAACTCCTTTAACTTCACTAGTTTGAAGACAAGGTCTTAAATATTCTTCAGTTTCCAGAGATGACCTCCGTTCAATGGAAAGATCTAGCCATCATTTTGTGAGGCTATCCTCTGGATCTTCTGAGGGGATACAGCTTCTGTAGAAAAAAAATATGACTGTTTGATGGAACAATGATTTCCTGCTCAAAATTCTTTCTTGTGTTGGTAGTAAAATGAACTGCTTTTTATTATTACTGTTTGTTTACGAGCTGTGTTTGTAAATTCCTCATACACTCACAAGGAAAGAGATCATCATTCCTTCTGCTACAGAAATCCTGATGCACACGCCACTTTATATGCAGATGCTGAGTCCCAGTTGACAGTCTGGAGTAATGCTGTTTTTAGCATCCAGCTCACGAGATTAGCCAATTGTCAGAAAGCTGGGATTGTTGCATAAAATGCTGCTTTCTGACATGCTCAAATTGGCAACTGGTGGAAAGACACTCCTACCCCTATGTCATGGCTTATAAAATTCCTTCAGATAAAAACTCTAATATGGAACTTGATCTGTTACTTATCTTTGCTTAACTTCATCCAGTTTCCTTTCTGCCAGTCATAATCGACTCCATTTATCTCTTCAGATTTCCACGTGAATAAGTCCAAGTTAATCAACTGATTACAAGTTCTTTAATTCCATGCGACATATTTCTCGTTCTTCTCAGTTCCTTTAAGGAGAGCAGAGCACTGGACTCCTGGGGCTGTGCTGTCATTAGCAGGTGGGTGTTCAGTACTGACAGTTCTACATTGCTTCATTGCTTCTGGGAAGTTTGTAGGGAGGACAAAGTCTCAGTCATTAAATATAGGAATGACTTGGGAAATGAATAGGATTCCACCTGTGTAGACTCTTGAAAAACTCACATGTTCAATATTCCTCCAGGGTTTACTTGAGGAGTCAAGAAAAATCAAATTTATCAATCCTCATTCTTTTTATAACTATACAGAGTATGGGGTCATTATCTCATTCATTAATTCATTCATTAATTTAACAAATTGTATGTTTCCTATGTGTCAGTTACTGTCACACATCGTAGGCATAAGAAACATAATGAAAGTCTCTTGGGATGTGGACAATAGAGGTCAGGCAGCCTTAGATACTCTAGAAGAAACTAAAGAAGTCAGAATGGTCATAAGGAGGCAAAACTGATGTTCCGCATGTACAGTAAAATGTTATTTCCATACCAATGTTGTGTGCTCTGCGTGTGCTTGAGAGCAAACAAGATATCTATTGTAAGAAAAATTTCAAAGCAGTAATAACTGTGTCCTAAGGCAGATAAGTCAATGGTATGTACAGAACAGCAAGGTAGCTGATCTGACTGGAAAGAAATGGTGAAGAACTGCACCTCAGAAGGGAAGGCCATATGGTCAGTGAGGGGCAGAGAGTAAAGATCCTGCAGCCCATAGTAAGGAATTGTCCTTTCATTCTGTACATAAAAAGAAGCTCTAGAAAAAAACTTATATGGATTTTCAGGATTAGCTGATTATTCTAATAAAACCAAAGCCTAAAGATGAACTCTGGGGCAAGGTAGTGGTGAATAAAGCTTCTTCAAGGATACAGCTATTGTTCAGCTAAGATATAGTTAAAGTATGCTGACTGAATCTGGCAGGACAGGCCTGTAATATTAGCCACTCGGGAACTTCAGGATGTAAGAATCTATCAGTGGTATAGAACACATAGCTTTAGGCTCCATCCCCACTCAGAAGACAAAAAGTGAGAAAGCTGAAAGAAACAGTAAAAGAGGAAAATTTAAATTTTTCTCCGCACCAAGTCAGAAGCATCAGAAAGTACATTTGCACGAACATTTACTTCCCTGAGAACACTTCGAGGGAGTTGTAAAGAAACAGGGGAGCCCAGGCTTCCCCTACAGAGATTCTTATTCAGGGGGTTGGGAGGAGAGAGCAGATGCTGGCAGCATTTATAAACGTGTACAGTGACTGAGAGGTGCAACCTGGGTGGAGAAATGCAGCAACAGCAAAGCTCCGGAAACCCAGGGAAATTAAGTAACTGGTCTAGAAGCCATCAGAGTCAAGACTGCAAGTTACTTTTAATGTGTGAATTCTCTTTCAATAGTAATATCTTCTCATCCAACCTGAAGCCTCAACTGTGGGATCTTTCTATTAAGGTTGAAGTCTGGCTTTTCCAGATAGCATCTAGGCTTGGTATAAAACCTGGGCTCCCTCTTTGCTTCATCTGCAGAGCCCTAGCTCCCTTAAGAAGTGTCACACAGCCCTTAGAGAAGATGACAGGGAAGATGATAAGAAACCAGCTTAGCAAGCATCTGAACATTCCTGGAGATACCCGACCTATGCTACTAAGATGTCTTGGTGTCTTGGCTTTCAACTAATGACCTTTAACTGTACCTGGAGATTCTCCCCCACCTATAGGATAATTAAGTACTGCCTTTCACCTCTTATGATAGGGATGTTTTATTACATGTAGATTCAGTATCCCTGGCATCTCTAGCCCCAGCAAATCAAACACATTCACCCTTGAAACCTCTCCCACTCCTTCTCCACTCAAGGTGCCCCATATTTGAACATGTCCCTTGGATGAAGATGCCTGGTGGCACTCAGAGGAAAGATAATAGGTCACCAAGGAGAGACTTGATACCGTATGAGCATATTCAGGAGGAGGAGGTCCGCCTCAGACACAGACTTAGGGGAGGGGAGGGGAGTAGGGGGGAAGTGGGAGGAAGGGAGGAATGGGAGGATACATGGGATGGGCTAACGACTGAGATGTAATATGAATAAATTAATAAAAAATGTATAAAAAAATAAAAATAAAAATAAAAATAAAAAAGAAAAAATAAAAAAAGAAAAAATAAATAAAAGAATTCATATTACAAAAAAAATAAACTGAGATTATAAAAGTGATGCATATTAAAAAAAAAAAAAAAGAAACCTCTCCCACTGCCGAAGCCGCCTCTATGACCTTGCTGACCATCACCGAAGCACATGCCAGGCATGCATCTTACTGGACATGTCTTCTGGCTGGTGTTGGTAACCTGCCTGCATCCTCTGCCATGGCACCTTGACAAAGGGCTTAACACTTCTGGTATCGGCACAGGCTCTGGGAGCTCCTGAGCTGCCACTGCTGTCTGATAGCAGCAATCTCATTCTAAAAGAGCTAACTGTAAGATCCAGTAGATATTTCATTTCCACTTCCCAAGGTGAGACCAGGAGATTTGCTTAGCACATGAGCCTTCCCCTGAGAGCTCTGAGCTAATCCCTAGAGAGAGAAACAGGACCTTTGATCTCAAGATCCCTTTGTTCCCAGGAAGCAAACAGTGCCTGGACAGGCCCACTGAACACAGAATCCAGGCAACCGCTGGATGCGGAACAACTCTCAACAACAAATGTTTGCCCAAACCTAGATTGTCATTGCATTACTGTGGCCTTTGAAATTTGAAAAAAAAAAAATGAAACAGAACAAAAACAAACAAACAAACAAAAAACAAAACCTCTCTCAGGTCCAAATATTCCTAGGTCCATCGTTCATTCACAAGGGCAATATCACTAAGGGAGAAGACTGCATTGTCACCCTCAAATAAATAAATCTATGATCTTACATCTAGAACGTGAGGCTCTTTGTTGTCCAATCTCTTCTTTCTCTGACTTCTTGCAGTGTTGGCATTGTACATCATGCTGAAGGTAGTAGTAAAAAGATTAAACGTTGTAAAAACCAACAGGAGGGATGGTCGTCACAGGGGCCAGGCACTGTCTGTGAAAGCTCTGGACTTTTGTGCTATGGTCCTGACTGAACTTGTCTGTGGTGGCTCACGGGTCCTCATTGCTCTGCACCTCCAGATCTAGTTGGGGAGCTAGATAATCAACACCAGACCTCAGCATGTGAACTCAGAAACAGAAATGTGATACGGAGAAGTGAGATCTGCCTACACCATCTACAGGGTAGCTGCAACATCTGTCAAAGAAGCAATGTGCACATGCCCTCCCATGGCTCTCTGACTTCGCTTTTCTTTCATTGATAAATACACTTTCGCTCTTTAGCACAGTACCTTCAGATTTCCTCTTCTCCCCTTCATGAATGCCGTTAATGTTGATGGTTGGTCTATGTACAATAATGTTTATTTATATTAATGATAATTTAAAGCATACAAAAATATAGCATTTTCATGTGGCTTATATATAAGGCACTCAAAGGAAATTTTAATAGGAGCTGCCATGCAGGCTTTTCTGCAGATAAATAAATACTGAAGCCAGCTGACAAGTGTACCCATTAGTCATCTATAAGTATTTCAAAGGTGTTTCTTCTTAGCTTCCTTTTACAGAAGCTGACTTGACTATTGTGTTTCACAGTTCTGTAAAAGTAGCATTGATTGGACCACAGTACATTATACGTGTTAAAGAAGGTGCTCATTATGCATATACTTATATGGACATAAAAATATTAGGCTACTGACTATAGAAGGTGGTTGCCAGAGATCAAACACCGTGGGAAGGATTATAGTCTGTGTAGATGTGGTCACTCACTTGTAAGTGTTATTTATATAATCTGTGATCTACACTATCAGCATAGAAACTCTTATTGCCATTTAAAAATGACAAAACCTTGACAGATTTTATGACTTCTGTGTTATCTGCTCAGAAATTAGTAGGGTTTTAATTTTATGATATCATATGTTTAAATTGAGCAATATTCCATGAACCAAAAGATAACTAATAAATATATCAAATTTAAAATCCACTGCTGCTCCCCAGAGTTATCAACCTATAACCATGAAATATTCAAATTACCAAAGCAATGAAGTGCATCACTTTACCTTGAGGGAATAAAGAACATCTAATTTACCTAAGACTGCTCACTTATTTAGTACCAGATTAATATTGATAAGTAGCCAATGTAATTTTATGCTTTGTTAAGTCTTTTCTTAGGTTACATATCAGCCTCCCATTCCTTGTTTTAACATATACTTCCAAAGTTGTCTTTGGGCATTTCACCAAGTTTGGAAATGAGAAAACAATGACAATTGGATATCTGTTACTTTACAGAATACTTCTTAGAAGTTACAATGTGTCCAATAAGCACTAGTGAAGGTATGGTCATACATGGCCTCCTACTGCCTCTAACTTTTTTTTTGGGGGGGGGCTTGCTTTAAGGGACAGACTGGATTCATGAAATTGTGGATGCAAATGTTTTACAACTTCATTATGTGGATACATGAAATAGTTCCCCAGAATTGGTTTTTCATGCTTGTGGTCTGTAAGAATAGACATCCTGACACCAAAGAAGAACAAGAGTGCCAACATACTAAGATCCCAGATGTGGCTTCCATGTCCCACTCCCCACCACACACAGACATGCACAGCTATCAGCTGTGTTAACTTGGGCTATTTCATAGTTACTATCTAGATGCAGTCTTGGAGTCAAATTATTCATGACTTTCATCAAAAATTGAAACAGTCAATTATGTAAAATGACTGTCACAGTATCAGGTATATTGTGGTGACAGTAACTAGTTACTGTTTATTTTTGCACTGCAAATGCTAATCTATGTATTTGCATTCATTATTTTATTTAAGCTCAGAGGCTAAAGCCCATACAGTTTACCACTGTGCTATGCATCCCTATGTACTATTAAATGCAGTTTGTTAATCTACTGTTTTATCATTATTAACCTCTTCCAGCTGTGTAAAAACAACAGACTTTTATACATAGACAAATAGTTCTGATTTTCATTTCTGCAAAAATGTATTTTTTTCAATGCATTGAAGTTCTTTTAAATTTACTGCCTATCCTTGGGCAATCAGCGTTGAATTATGTATTAGCAAGTGTAAGAGACACCATTCTTCCATGTTCCAATAGTTTTTAAATGGCCATTAAAAACTACACAATATTTTCTTATGCTGATAAGATAAATTCTCACTTTAGAAATTTTAGAGTGTAAAAATAATCATGAATCTTAGAATCAGTGGAACAAAGTAATTGATAATTTTCTTTCTTGGAAATTATGGGAACACCCATTTTTCCTAAAAGAATTAGCCATATTTGTTGAAATACTTTTAAGTCAACCATAATCTTAAATATTGTATCATATTATCTATTCAGTCTTCATGATATTTGGCTTTATAGCTACATCCTTATTCTAAATTCTTCCGAAATCATCTGCCCTTGACACTGTTCTTCCTGGGAAGAGGTAAGGCACCGAGGAGCTTCATTGCTGGTCAATGCATGCCTATCCAAGTTTAACACTATGCTGGATTTTTATTGGACAGTTATTTGCTGTGTTGAGCTGTTGTTTGACATCAAATCAAGTCTATAAGGCAAGGTTTTCTACATAAACAGAACTGATAGCATGAATGTATATTTTAGGGTAATTTATTTGATTGACTTAGCTTCCAGCTATTCCAACAATGGCTCATGAGCAATGAAGAGGCCAAGGATCCAGTCGCTGCTCAGTTCACACGGCTGGGTGTCTTCACTGTCCCATTTGGGTGCTGAAAAGCCTAGAGGATTCTTAGAGAGATGCTGCCCTAGCACTCTATGTTGAAAGTTAAGGAATTTCACAGCAAGAAGGTAGAGAAACTTGCCAATGACAGTGAGGTCAAGTAGGTAAAAAGCAAAGTTTTATTTTTCTGTATCCTTTGGTCTGGGTAGCCAGTTCCACACACTTTTAGAGTGAATCTTCCTGCTTCAGAAAATCTGATTAAGCTTGCACTGGGGAAAAAGAGAGAGAGAGAGAGAAAAAAAGAAAATCTGATTAAGAGAATTCCTCATAAGAATGCTCAGCATCTTGCATTTTAATGGATTTCAGAAGCAGTCAATTGAAAACCAAGATTAATCATCATATGTAACTGTCTCCCTACTAGCAATAGCTGTGCATCTTTGGCAAATTTTAGTATTTCAAAATATCTCCACATATTGTCCAATGTCCTCTAAAGCAGAAAATAACCTGATCCTGTAAAGAATCCGTCAGTTAGAGGATGCTAGTGTACTTGACATAAAAGAAAGACCTGCAGCTCACTTGCTTGGTAGATTTCCCTCCTTTGCTGAGCTGCCCAAGCAAGTCATCTTCCCCTGAACTTAATGCATGCTGGGTTCAAGTGCCCAGGCTGAGAACAGTGTATGTGGGCCAATACTCCTGCTTTCATTTTCTTAGGTCATTCTTCTTATTGTCATGAATATATTCTCTGGTAATTAAAAGGTAATTTGTTATTCTATGTCTATGGATGATTTGCCTGTGTGTATGCCTGCACACCACATGTGTACAAAACCCATAGTGGTCAGAAGAGCAGGTTGAGCTTCTGTGGCTGGAGGTACAGGTGGTTGTGAACTCTCACATCAGTGCTTGGAATCAAACTCAAGAGCTTTAGAGAAGCAAGCACTGTGCCATCTCTCCAGTCTCTCTCTGGATTTTTTTTTTAAAGACTACACTTAAAGATTTACTATCAGTTATATAAAGTGTAATTCTCAGAGAGAAATAATTTTACCTAAATGGTTGAAGATGGTGCTCCATCTAAAACTCCCAGCAGATCAATATATGCAGGGCATGACCAGAGGACAAGACAGTAAAATATCACAGCACTCTCTTTTAGTACGTTATGTTTGCATTTACAGAGCTGACAGCTTCCACAGACACACAAAGAAGACCAAAGATGTCTTGTCTCAAAAAGCAGGGTAGTTGCCACTTGAGGAAATAGTGACTGAAGTTATTCTCTAGCCCCTACACATAACACGCACACACATGTACACACATGAACATGCATGCACACAGCCAAAGTTCCATTTTCTGTGACTACTTAACTTACTAAATTCTTTTCACTTCTAATGGAATGCATTTCTTTATCTTGTGAAACACTCATTTATTTGACATTATCTGCTCTGTTTTCAACACTACAAAAAATATTTTTCAATAGTCTACAATGAAATAATATTCTTTGAAAATATGACATGCTTCAAACTATGACACACGTGTCGTGCTTTTCCAAATTATATCCGGCTATTTTCACAGCCCTTTATGTTTTGCAAATGACTGCTTGGTTTGCTCTGCTATGCAATGGTTAAAACACATCTAGGTCCCTGACTTTTGTAGCTAATTAAAATTATGACCTGAGAAATGATCTTGAAGTCAAAGACAACTCCCTGGAGACTTGTGAGCTGATGTCACTTTCCACTGACAGTTCCAGCAGCCCACATGGCTTTCCTGACAGCCACGGAGTACAAGAAAAGCATGAAAGGTACCCCTCTCCTTTCAGCTGTCTTAGGAGATTGCTCTTTTCACACAGTTCTTTCAGGCTGCGGGATCAGCACTTACTTCCTACCGCAGAATGGCAACGTTAGAACTTCGGATTCACACAATAGAAAACACCCCTTGCTACGCACCACTTGGGCCACAGGTGAGCAGGGATTCAGGAAGGCCCGCCAAAAGTAGGCAAGTAGCAATGATGGCATGGGATGAAAGAGAAAGAACCATCTGGAAAGGCTTTGGATAGTATCCAAAAGAAATAGGTCCCATATGGGGAGACTAAGTAGGGTGTAGAACAGATGAATGTCACACTGGGTGTTTTTGCTTGAGAACTACAGCTGCCTTTCTAATGGCCTTTTGCTGCAGATTGCCAAGCTTGTCTGCAATCAATTCAAAAATGCTTTCTTAAAAGTCTCAAAAACTCCCTTAGTGAATTGCAATCCAAGTAGGAATTCCCTCTGACTGATGTGTAAGGCACTACTTCCTTCCTTTTGACAAACTGCTCTGTCGCAGCCTTAAAACACCTAAGAGGCAGGAAGTGTCCCTGTAATCACCTCACTACCTCTCTTCCAGAAACAAATGAGACCCATTCTTAGGTCATTTGAAAATCAACAGATTGGGAGACTTAGGTATGGTGGAGAGAACCAACAAATGCCCAGTTACATGGTTTAATGCTACCCACTTTCTCCATAGAGAAGGTACTCTCACATCTGTCTTGTTACGTCTTTTTCTTTTTCTTCTCTTTCTTCTTTTCTTTGTGTGTGTGTGTGTGTTCTCTCTCTCTCTCTCTCTCTCTCTCTCTCTCTCTCTCTCTCTCTCTCTCTCTCTCTCTCTCTCTCTCTCTCCCTAGCAGATGGTAATACTGAAAACTGAGAAAGATTTCTTGGGTGATTCCAATCTCAAAATATATCTGCAAAATGTTTTAGGCTCTACTTCACATATATTACCTCATTTCTGCCTGAAGCCAACTGTTGCTCACAGGTTATTATTGTTACCATCATCATCATCATCATCATCATCATCATCATCATCATTATTTTTCTGATTTATAAAATGTAAAAACATAATGTTTAGAATGTAAATTACTTTTCACTGGGAAAATGGAATAAGATAACAGGGCTTGCAGTCAAAGCCCATTTTTATTTCTTATCAAAAAGGTCAGTGGGAAGAAGCACGGTTATTTTCAAGGTGTTTCTATTCACCTATAAAATAATGATGCACCACGTTAATTGACAAGAAACAGCTTTCCTGAGACACCAAGGTTGACTGTTGTTACCAGCTTCATGTCTATAGTTTTAGCTGATAGGACTTTGGTAATAGAGGATCGTAAGGACACTGAGGTCTGCCAAAGTGAGAAATAAACAAATAAGCTTTCCAAGGACAGACTCCAGATCTGTAATAGAAGGCAGCGTACAGGAACAGCACGAGGTGATGCAGCCTTGTCGGGCCCCTGGTGTGTTAATCCAATTCTTTTTGCTGTCGCTGGACTAGAAGTGAGGACATAAATATATCACCCTTGCCAGAGTGGGAGAGGGAGGCAAGAGCACAGACGAGAACAAGATAAGAATCAGAAACAGAGAATCACACTATACGATGTCAGGCCAGGAGCAATTTTAGGAAAGGACAAGAGAATTTTTATTTATAAATGTGATGCTTTCTGAGCACACAGAGGCTTGTCACGATGTGGTGTGTGGTAACAGGACTCCCTGAACATTTAATGGCATTCATTTTATTATCGTTTTGCTCCGGTGGAGAATGACATAACGAAACTGATCAACAGAAGGTGACAGCTTCGTCAAGATGTTTACAGACATTGTCAGAATTGAATAATGTGAAATGTTCTTTCATTTCCTGTCTGGCTTCTGTTTAGGGTTTTTAAACTTTTATAGTTCGCTTCCTAGTTTAGACGGGAAATTAAGAGGAGCATGGTAGTCATGTGTAGATGAGTTAAACTCTTAGGTATATGCCCTGCTCATTACCACAAACATTACAAGAACTGTATATACAAAATGTACGGTTATTCAGAACAATGAGATATGTTAAGGCAAGGAAAATATCAGAAATGTTTGCTTTTATATTTTTCCATAATGGTATAGCATGTGATCCAAATGAAACTACACTGGGTCCCCATAAAAAGTGTATTGCTAACCTTTTTCACAGAGAAATAAAACTAAGAAGGGAATAGTGTCTCGAGTAGCAGTTCTCAACCTGTGGCTTACGACCCCTTTGGAGGGTGAATGACCCTTTCATAGGGGCCGCACCTCAGATTTCATGCAGATCAGATATGTGCATTACAATTCATAATAGCAGCAAAATTATAGTTGTGAAGTAGCAAGGAAATAATTTTATAATGGGGGGGGGGTCACCAAAACATGAGGAACTATATTAAAGGGCCACAGCAGTAGGAAGGTTGAGAACCGTTGATCTGGAGACTTTACAGGCGCATTTTGTTGTTTTCATAGTAAGTGAGGCACCACTGATTCTTTATTTTAAGTTGTATGGATGTGTCTTTACATGTGTGTACACCTGATCTTAGCCAAAAGGCTGAGAAACGATTCTTTACACATGTGTAAACCACATGTCTCTGGCTATAGAACAAAATAATACATCTGTCACCCAGCGCTGGCATTATTTATTGTGAGCTGACTGATCTGGATGGTGGGGGGTGACTTGAGTCTTCTGGAAGAGCAGCAATGTCTCTCAATCACTGACACATTTTGCCAATCCCCAAGCATGAGTTTTAGCAGATGTGTTGTCTTCCTTTTCTGAAAAATAATTTTTCTGGTTACTTTGGAAATCTAATTTTATTGTGACGTGATTAATGAAAAGGTAGAAAGAAGGAAAAACAAAATTTCCAGTCATACATACCAAGACAAATCTAAAGCTGGAAATTATTAAAGTGCGCCATAAGTAATGAGTCATTAGCAGTGAACAGTCATTGGATAAGCATGTTCAACTCATGTGAGAAATTGTGAAGAGAAAAAGTTCAATTATAGATGTTCAATGTAAACTCCTTGTGATACATATGGAATTTGCAACATAAGGCTAATAAGTGAGATATTTTCAATTGTATACTTGGCTCTCTGAGAACATAGGTCAGACTTTTCATTTAAATTATAGGCCTTTGCACAATTAAAGAATTGTGTACAACCCAAGGAGGAATTAAAAAAAAAAAGTATAACATACTCATTATAAGGAATGTTCTGGGCAATGAGGTTGAGTATGTTAATTTTGGAACTATCATGAAACGCTGAGAGGGGAGGGAAGAAGTGAGACAGGAAATGGAAAGAAGCCAGATAATAGGTGAATTCTAGCATGTTACAGCTTTATCAAGCTCTGGTTGACCACCACAGCAGCATGGTGCAGAGACAGAAGACAGAGGCTCTTAAATTCAAGGCTTAACTGGAGCTACTCAGTAAAAACATCTGTCTCAGTAATCCAAGGCTGGGGTGTAGTTCAGAGATATAGCAGTTGCCTGCCGAACATGTGCCAAGCCCTAGGTCTAATTCTCAGCATCACAGAATTAAACAAACAAGAAGGAAACTCTCCAAACAAAAACTTGTTAAGAATGACACACATACAAGTCACAATATATTAGGGAATATAGTAATATAAATCCTAAAATAAGTGTGGTTATACAGTAAATGACAATAAAAATTATAAGTGTTTCGGAATTAGAACTGCACCATCAAGATAAACTTGATGCAATGAAAGAAAATGTCAATTTTTAAGTTTATACATTTCTTATATTTTAAGCTCTAAATTTAAGCTTACTCTTAATATAAATAATTTAAGTTTCCCAAGTAGACAACTAATGGTAGAGAAAGGTAAACTAAGAAATGGAAGACAAATTCATTTATGAATGACATATTATTAGAAAAAATTAATGAAATAGAAAATAGAAGAACAAAAGAAAAAAGCTATAGATTCCCAGCTTTTAAAAACTATATATATATATATATATATATATATATATATATATATATATAACAAATATGGAAGGAACAATAAAGTTTTAAAAGAAAATACAAAGAAAAGAATGAATTTTAAAAAGTAATAAAATTGCTGGGTATGGTGTTAAAATCCCAACACTAGAGGGGCAGAAGCAGGGTTGCAAGCTCAAGAGTAGCTAGCCTGGGCTACTTAGTGAGAGACTGACTTAAAGGAAAAGGAATAAATTAGAACTGGGACTGTAGCTCAGTGGATGTAGTTCATGGCCACTAGGCCTGAGGCTTTTGGTTTGATTCCCAGTACTGTACAAACCAGGAATTGTGGTTCCACTATGTGGGAGGTAGATGGAGGAAGGTTAGGGGTTCAAAATCATTCTCAACTCCACAATGAGTTCAGGACCAGCCTGAGCTATATAGAGGTTTGTCTCCAAATAGATTAATAAATATAGAAGAAGGAAAGTGTTTCAGATTCTAGAGCTATTGTTAAGTTGTTAATGTAATTTTTAAATTAGGCATTATTGATAAAAAAATAAAATATTTTTGAAAATTTACAAAAAAGAAACAATTTTTAAAAATCAGAAAATCTCTATATCTTTTAAGTAAGTTGAAAAAATTCTCCATGATCATTTGTTTCCACTCATGATTTCTATTAAGCATTTAAAGAATGTATAACATCAAACTTACATAAAAGATTTCAGGAAATAGAAAAGGGAAAATATTTCCCATTTTATAATCCAGAGCAGCTCTTATATCAAAAAAGAGTATAAATATCAGCATGTCATATCTCTTTCAGTTGATGACACACATTCAAAGATCTACAGAAAACGTTAATAAACACAATTTAGAGTTGCATAAAAAGAACCATTGAAAATGATAAGTAAGTAATATTCAAATTAGAGTTGGCTCTACACTTGAAAATGAAATGATATGGCTTGCCACTTCAAAAATACAAAAGAACACACACACACACACATACACACACACACACACACACACATGTCTGTGTATGACATCATATTTAGTCATGAAAATAGTTTATGAAGCTGTCAACAGATGAGTGGATAGTGAGTGCAGGTGTGTTCATACAGTTAGTACCACCCAGCATTAAAAACAAAGGCACACTTACACAAAAACACACAGTCACATTCTGGAGCAGATATAGGAGCATAATATGAATGGATTCCCATAGAATTGTAGCACCTATAAAACAAATGCACACTTATGGCTGTGCATAGTACATAAATAATGAATAAAGTCAAACATGCTTAGATATCTGTTTGCTTGAGACAGAAGAGAGCAATGTCGTCTAGTGAACTGAAGCCTTCACTGAAATCTGTGCTGGCTAGTGAAAATGAAACAATTATTAAAGTGAATTTATCTGTCAGCACTCATACTTTCCATTTGAACAAACTTCTTTTTATCTTACAAATTGTTAGGGATACATAGAAGGCAGGAAAGAAGGGAGGGAGAAATGGAAGAAAGCGACAAACTAAAAAGTATTACATCACCATATTGAGGAATTCTTAAAATTTTCACCCATAATCATAACTGTTAAATTTATGATTTACAAGTAGATTAAAAAGTACAGATACTCCTTACCAGGCCACAGAGAAAGAGGAAACAGGCAGCCCAGATGAGACCTGATAAACTGAGGTCAGATTATAGGGGCGGAGGGCTCCCCCTTTCTGAAGGCTTGGGGAGGGGAGAACGAGGGAGGGAGGGTGGGATTGGGAGGCGATGAGGGAGGGGCCTACAATCAGGATGTACAGTGAACAAATAAAAAATAAAAATAAATAAATAAATAAGAAAAATACAGATACTATATTTGGTCTGAGTCTTTTCATAAACCTGAACCTGAACATAAACATAAACAAAAACCTGAAATAGATTTTTTTCTAATTATGTTTTTGGAGTTTCATCTTCTCTTGATATGGGCTTTTATTTTGTGTTCAATTTTCCATCTCTTGTTCATTCTACTTCTTTATTCCTCTATCTTATTCTATTACACATCTATTCCTATATCTGGATCTGACAATATTTGATGAAGCTGTTTCTTCAGTTTAACTTGTGGTAGTACCAGAAAGCTCCAAGGAGCTAATTACCTAGTTTACCGCAATACCGAAACTATCACAGCCACACACATAAACAAGATGATATGGATGCAGTACGTAATTGCATTTCTCTCATTTCTCCTGGCCTCAGCTCAGCCAGGACCACACTTTTTCACTTCACTCCTCAGATCTCAGTCAGCCCTGAGGGAAGAACTCCAGCTGTGAATTTGCAATGGAAACTTTCACTCAAGCAAGGCTTTTCATCTGAATTGGCCTGAGAGAAACCAACATTTGCACAAAGTTGGAGTCATTGATTGGCTGAATTCTTCTAGTATGTTCTTTTTTGAAGCCAACTGGGAAGACTATCACTTGCTGGCTAGACCTTAAAAAGGGAAACCTTTTGTTTGTGATCCTATCATGGCCATCCAGGAGGTCAGTAGATTCAATTTGGCAGTGAGTTTGCATGTTGGTTGACAACAGTCACTAATAGCTGGTACAATCAGCCAAAAAGAAACAGCAACAAGATCCTGCTTCCCTTTGTAACTTATCAGTTAACTTTTTATTACCCTCCTATAAGGAACATGTTGCTAAGAGGACTCAGAAGCACTGGCCAAAACGGACGATGACTTCACTTGCTGCCTACTTAATGGTTTGGGTATAAAACCTAAATAAGCCACTAAAGAGAAATAAGTACAAATGCGAAAAGTAAAAATGTAACTGCAGAAGTTACAATGCCAATAGAAAATTGTCTTTCTACACACTAACAGTGAGCATTTCAAAGTGTAATAAAAATAAGCTTCTGCAAGTTGCCCTGAGACGCCACATGCCTATCATGCCCCACACACACATACAGAGAGAGAGAGAGAGAGAGAGAGAGAGAGAGAGAGAGAGAGAGAGAGAGAGAGAGAGAGAGAGAAGAAGAAGAAGAAGAAGAAGAAGAAGAAGAAGAAGAAGAAGAAGAAGAAATGAAATTTGTGTGGGAATATACAAGGAAATTGAAAGTCTTCGTTAGAAATTAATTTAACAAAAAGGTGAAATCTTTATATATTAAAAAAAACTAGAAAAGGGTCTGGAGAGATGGCTCAGTTGTTAGAGCACATATTCCTGCAGAGGACTTGGGTTCAGTTCCCAGAATTCAAGTATCAGATCACAACCACTTGTAATTCCAGTTCTAGGAGATTAAAAAGCCCTCTCCCAGACTCTGCAGACGCTCAAATGGTACACATACATGCATTCAGGTAAACACTCATACATATAAAATAAAAATAAATCTTAAAAAGACCCCTTCCCCAATGTACAAAACAATGTTTGGAGAAATCAAAGAAGACACTAGACAATGGAAAGAGAGAGAAAGTATGTTCATGGTACGACAGGCTAGGTATGGTAACAATTTTTCCATGGTGGCCTATGTGGGACCCTGCTAGAAAGGTTGAAGTCTGTCATTTCCTGATAACCTCTGATCTTGGTATAAGATGATAGACTCCCTCTCTCAGCTGGGTTCCCTCTTCACCTGATCTGGGGAACTTCAGATCTTCTAAAGAGTGTCACCATGAGGGAGATTACAAACACAACCCTACCTCATAAGAAACCCATTCAGCAAGTACTGGGGGATTCATCGAAACACTTACCCTATGCTAATAAGATGTATTGGTGTTTTAGGTTTTGGCAAATGACCCTTTACTATACCTGGACTTCTCTCGCCCATAGGATAAGTACTGCTTTCCCCCTCTTCTGATAGGGCTGTGTTGTTACTTGTAAATCAAGTGTCCTTGGCACCCCTAGCCCCAGCGAACCAAACATATTCATCCTCAAAAACCCTCCCACTGCCCAAAATTATAAGTCCCTTTTCACACGAAACAAAGGGGCCAGCATTGTCTGTTTTTATCAAAGATCATCTGATACTATTTATTTATTCTAAGGAGGGAAGGCCTCCCCTTCTTCCCAAAGAATCCATGCCTGGAGCACCAGAGCTTGGCTGCTGATCAGTCAGCAACATGCTGCTGGGCACCCTGAGCTTTCACCTTTCACCATTCACAGTGTGACAGCATGGATTGCTGCCAACATCTTTCTAGCACCATTCTGCCCCTGTGTGGGAGCAAGAGGAACATTTTGTCTGCCTCGACAAAACCTGGCTCCATCCTCAGGCTCTCTTGGTTTCAGAGTTCTAAGTAAGCCTCTGTTATTGGCGGCTCACAATCAGCCAGAAACTTGCCTTCCCCAAGTCAGGACAGGCTCTCTTTGCTGCCCAGCTTGGGTTCCAGAGCTCTGAGTGCCTTGACTCTGTGCTTGACACTTTTTGGAGCTTCCTGGGAGAGTACCCCACAAAGCTCAGACTCCATCTGGATGCAGAATGATAGCCTAAATAAAATTTTCCCCAAAGGTAAGAATGTCTCTATTCTAGGGTGACCAATGGTTGTTAGTAGCAAAATCCAAGAATATTATAGAAACTAATTGCCTTCCAAAAGTAAAACAAAGCTTACCAAATTCTATTAATTCTGTTTAAATGTCTTTAATACAAGATTATTTAAACATCTTATGTTTCTCATTTGGGAAAAAGATGGTTTGTTTGCTTGTTTGTTTAAAAGAAAGCAATGATCTACCCATTCAAGGATAGACTGGAGTCAGTAGAGTCAGTTCGAGTCAGTGGTTGGATGCTCACCAAGCATGTGCAAGACCTTCGGTTTGATCCAGCACCAGAGAAAGAAGTAAACACTAATTTTAAAAAGAAATCAGAAGCAGCAGCCTAGCCACAATGGTGGGAAAAGATAAGCAGTCAGTGACAACAGCTAATTGACTGTGAGACCAAAACTGCCAAGTGAAAGAATAAGCAAACATCCAATAATAAACCACAACATTTTGAGAAAATTTCTACTAGAATTGTGGCACACTTTTGGTAAACTGACAATTCAAAAATGTACATGAAAGTCAAAGGCTTTCGAATGGTTATAATAATTTTCATTAAAGAGGGAAAATTAGAAGACTCAAGGCAGAGTTAGATGAACAGTTTAAAAAGAGGAAGAACAGACAAGAGAAATGATTTCACATACTTAAGTTCGATGGGTCTTTGAAAAGGTTCTGAGGTGCTTCATTAATAAGAAGAAGGACAGACGACCTTTAAAAATGTGCTGCCAAAATCACTAGCTATCTCCGTGGAAAAACACCCTGACTTGTACATCACATAGTATGCAACAACCAGTTCAAACTGACAATACAAACATGGCCATAGAAAGAGTAGATTTTAGATACAAGCATACTTGAGAATTTTTGTGACCTGGAGTAAGTGTTATGTCTTAACCATAACAGTAAACATCAGAGAAAAAGTTCATGAATTGGACCATTAAAATTAAATAGTCGGGGCTGGAGAGATGGCTCAGAGGTTAAGAGCACAGGCTGCTCTTCCAGAGGTCCAGAGTTCAAATCCCAGCAACCACATGGTGGTTCACAGCCATCTATACTGGAGTCTGATGCCCACTTCTAGTGTGCATGAAAATAGTGTGTTCATATACATAAAATAAATATTTTTTTTTAAATTAAATAGTCTCTTTGAGCAGCACTGCAAGAAAACAAAAGGAGAGGATAAAGAGTTTGTGAAATTCACCTGGCACATTCCTAGCATCACCGCCATAGTATACTTGTGTATGTTCTGGAAGTGGGTCTATTTATGCACCAAGCATGCTTATGAATGTAACACATAGACAAAAATATCCAAAATCCAATTAAAATAAGAAAAACCTGAGCAGGCACTTCACAAACAACATTCTCCAAAAGCAAGTAGCATAATGTTCCAACTAATTAATCATCAAGGAGAACTAAAACGAGCCCCAGCATGACACCCCATAGTCAGTAGATTGGTTATGACTAATACTTCTAATTATTAGCAAAGATGTGAAGCAAATGGGATACCCATGTTTTTCTGATTCGAATTCAAAATTGTACAAGCACTCTTTAAAGCACTGTACTTTTTTTTTTTTTGCAATGCTTCATATGTGCTATAACACAGATCTGTAATTTCACACTTAGGAAGGTTTCCAAGAAAAAGGAAAACAGATTTGCAAAAGCCCCCCCAAAAAGGATGGCTACAGTGCGGGAATCTACTTATATGTTCATGAACAATATAGTAGATTTTAAAATTACATAGCATATTTATGAAGTACAATAAATCTCACCAGTAAACAGAAAGAGATGAGTAAGGCAGTAGTTTCCCGTCACCGCCCTTAATGCATTCCAAGCTCTGTGACTACCACAAGTGGACATGGCCAATCCTGCTTGCCTTGCTACATACATACTTAGCATACATTCTTTCTATTTATAAATATTATCCAGCCAGAGGTGAACAATAACTAACAGTGACATAAAATTACTATGCAAACATACTTACAGTGCTTTTACTCTTCAAACATTTCCCACAGACTCCAGTGTTAAACACCATTTTTCTAGCTTAGGACCCAGCTTAAAAAAAAAAAAAAAGAAAGAAAGGTGAGTTGCTTTTGAAGGGTATACCTGACCCCCTTTCTTTCTCTGTGCTTTCTGGAGTGAATAAACACCTACATGGCACTGCCCCTATGATGTTCAGCTTTCATCAAGACCCAATTAATATAGTATATTGAGCAAAGATGGATGAAATCTCTGTGGTGGGAGCAGTGTGTCTCAGTGGTGAGATGTTATGACAAGATAGAGATAATAGAGGACCAACTCGGTTTCATTTTTTAGCAACCATCTTGTGGGAATTAACCAGTCTCAGAAAAATTATCTTGGTCCTGTTCCAAAGCTGCACTCTCATGGACACGGGGCTTTTCACTGGGCTCTACTTTGTAAAGGTCACACAAGCTCTTGGGTGCACCACACTGGGAACGTAACTGGCAGAACAAAACACTAGGGGGACAGTAACAAACCACATGAACCTTATGCCGTCTACACAACATACACAACAATGCTTAATCCTTGGTGTGTCTTTTTTTTCCTATGGGGAGTTATTTTTGGTAACTAAAAATATTAACTTCTGGTGTACATGTGTATGCATGGATATTTGTTTGCTAAGGTGTGTGTATGCAGACCAGAAGACTAATTCTCAAAGTCAGTTCTCCCTTTTCACTGTATGGTTGTTGAGGATCAAATTCAAATTGTAAGCACTGGTGAAAAAGGGCTTACCCATTCAATTATCTTATCTGGAATATTCTGATCTGTGAAATTTCTGTTTGCCTAAAAGTGCCTCCTTGTTTTCTTTTGGAAACTCAGTAGGAAGGATCTATTATCTTCGAGTCCCACCTCTGTACTTCCATTTCATTATGATTATAGAGATTTTTACACACACACACACCACACACACACACACACACACACACACACCATTTAAAATGAAAAACTGTTGAAAGCAAGAATGGACTGTATTACTAATATAGGATTTACTTATCTTGATATCCTTAGTCTTAGCAAAGTGCCCGAGATTAAATTCATATTATTAAATTACTCTTTGAAAAGCATACAATGATTTAAAATTTTTGGAACATCTATAAAATAGATGTATATCCATCATAGTGATATGTAGCAATTCAACTACCAAATATATGTGACCACCTACTATGTGGCCAGCTAAATATTGGAAGCAGACAAAGCAATTAGAGAATTGCTCTGCTTAATATACTCTAAGTCTAGTAAGACGATGACATTTGAACAGGTAATTAAAATAAATGTGTTAAATGTCATAATGTAGTCATGAGCAAAATGTTATAGAAATGCAAATGAAGGAGAAAATTATTCTGCTCAGTGGGGCTTCCCCTAAAGAGCTACTTTGATGTGACCTCATGAATAAGGAACAGTTGTTTTATGAAGTACTGAAAAATTACTTCAGAGTATCCATCACCAGGACTGGTTTCCGAACTTTCAGGTATTTTGTCGTGTTTTGAGCACACCTCAATTTAGGCACACTCTGAGCCACCCTCCATTTCTCTGGCACTCATTGACTCCTGTCCTGTTTGAGTGAGAGAAGGACGTCCAAATGGAAATTCTGATCCTCTGCATTTCAGCCTAACAGTCCTCACCATTGGGCAGCTAGACTGGCAGTAGCAGGTTTGATGCTATTGAGGATAAACTCCTTCCTGATAATCATCTTTGGAACACACCTCTCATTTCCCTGGCTACACTAGGAAGGGAAGCATCACCTTTCCCTTCTTAAAGGTATAAAATTGTGTATGAAAAGGAGGCTATAATAGGGTTTTGCTGATGTCGTTCTAGAGAAAGCTACTTCATTCTAGTCAAGAGAATGGAGTCTAAGCTCGCTGAGTTCTCCTTCTGGCCCCAAGTTAAAATGTTGGATGGTAACGTCCTGTGTGAGAAAATGTACTTATACTCCTGAGGAGTCTCTGTCTACATGTAGTCAGACTGCTAAGTCTTAACTCAAAAAATGGTCCTTTGTACCTTTCTTCTAACTCTTTTTAAAATGCCAGACACAACCCTAAGTCCCTCCTCGGACACTCTAGACCTTCTTGTTCTTTTCCTGAGGCCTCACACCTTCTCACTATGTAGTATGTAGCTGTTGTTTACCTCCATTGTTGAAGCTGCCTACACTTTTGGACGATATTTTAACGGGCATGGCTCTCACTTTTTCACCTCTCCACCTCAGGCCAGAAACTGCTAAAGTTTAAGGTTGTCTGTGTTGTCATTTCTCTCTTAAACTCTGACACAGTGGTCTTCAAGTTCCCTTCTGAGTCCATTTAAAAATTCTTTTATCAAGGAGCTTGAGGATTCACAAAAGTAAACCCTGATTCCTTTGGAACTACTGCCCTCACCATTCTGAGAGGCTTCCCATCTCTTCATCTCTGAAATAGAGGAATAGACTGAAACTCTACTGACCTTTCTAGTGTCAACAACAAGCAAAATGGTGACATGAAAAATATGTCTCAAGAAATCATATGGTGGAGGAAGAGGTCCCCTTCTGTCAGAGGTCAAGGAGAGGGGAGGATGGGAAGGGGAAGATACAAGTGAGGGGATAACAATTGGGATGTAATCTGAATGAATTATAATAAATTAAAATTTTATTTTTTTTATTATTTAATTAATTTATTAAAATTACAACTAAATTGTTATCCCATCACTTGGATCCTCCCATTCCTCCCTCCCTCCCACTTTTACCCTATTCTCCTCCCCTAAGTTTAAGACCGAGGGGGACCTCCTCCCCAACTATATGGTCATAGGCTATCAAGTCTCATATTAGTAGTTTGCTTATTCTTTCTTTGAGTGCCATCAGGCCTCCCCACCAAGGGAAGGTGGACAAATATGGGGCGCCAGAGTTCATATCAGAGTCAGTCCCCACTCTCCATACAAAAAGAAAGGTGAGTATTTATTAGAAACAATTATAAAAAAATAAAGATGTAAAGTTATAAATTATGCATGATAAAGAAAAAACAGCTAAGGCTGGTGGTGAACATCTACAATCTTAACATTCAGAGGTCAGAGGCTAGCTGACACAAGTTTAGGGGCAGGATGCATTATATAGTCTCAGAAAAAAAAATAAAACTAATAATAAGCCATACAAAACAAAAAACAATAGGAGAAATTTGTATGTTTTAGTACATTTTACTTCATATAACAAGAGACTAGGGATTTTTAAAAAAGTTTTATTTGGCCCATAATTTTGGTGTCTGAAGGGTCATAGCATGTTTAGATGAGAATTTCCTGACATTTTACAACATGGCAGCAAAAAGGAACTAGCTGTGTGCACACAGAGGGGCTGAGCATGTGGCAGAGCCTTGTTCTATAATAACCTAGTCACATGAGATGGTATCTGCCTCAGGGAGACAGCAATACCAATTCAGAAGCATGGAGCCCCTATGACCTCATAACCTTCTCTTGAGCCCTCATAAATCTGTGTGTGCCCCACAAGCCACAACTTTACAGCACACAAACATTTGGAAGGTCTCAAACAATATTCAATCTGTAACCCCAAAAACAAAACACATAAAGATATGAAAGAAGGTCAGAAATCAGGAGTAATAAAAAATTTTCCTTCATATTAACTACTATCAAGCTTATTTGTAAAGTATTACATCTCACACAATAGTGTTAGAAAAACATTTCATGTGCGCTGATATTCTAAAAATCTGTTTTCATGTGATTGTTTTACAAACATGAAAGACAAGATACAACAAACCTTTTAGTTCTATTCCTCCCTCCTACCACCCCACTGTCCACATTCCTAATTCCCCCATTCAGTTGTTAGAAAAAGGAAAGAAAAGAGAAAAACTCCTCTACTGCAGCTCTTTCCTATCTAGCAGATGTATGACTAGATAAATAAATCAGGTTTGAAATTGGCCCCCTCTTGTTCTAAATCTCTACCTGGTGGGAAAGCCCTTCTCCAAGTCTGAATGCATATTCCATTTTAGAATGGGTCTCAGCAGGGCCAGACTTAGTGCAGTAATGACACACTAGCAGGTCTTAATCTTCAGAGCTTGCCTTGGCTTGTCCCTGCCTTCACCCTAGGACGTCTATTCCACATACTTCATAGACGTGCATCGCAATGCCCTTGGACTTTGATATGTACTCAACACTTCTACACATTCATTTATGCACAGCTTGCTCAGAGAAAAACTAACTGAGGTATTTTGAAACAGAAATGAAGACAAGAACAACAAGCAGGAAATTTTCCTACGAATGCACCCTGTGAAGCCTTAAGGGAATTCCATTTCCATTTACAACGCAGAAAGGGTTGGCTAGCTCTCCAGAAACCTAACAGGTGTTTTCCCAGGCTAGATGAATGGGGTGGCACAATGAATTCATAAAAGCAATAAAAACTTAAATGCTCCCTGTTGCCCTCCGCCATCCAACTTGCTAAAGTGTTTGTTTCTTTTCTCACCATTTCCCCATTACAGTGGAAATCTAAGATTAATTCACAAAGTGGTACAACCTTGATCAACAACAGTCATGTTAGTACAGGAACCAAGCCAGGAGGATGGGCACACGAAGGAACAGATTCCATCCCTGTTGCTTTTCTCTTGCTACCACCAGCCCCAGTGTGGATGGGCACAGGGTAGGGTTCATTCTTGGTTAGGACAACCACAGGGAGCAATCCAGACACTGGCTTCAAACTATGATGTTCTATCATTAGAGAGCCATTGGTTGATTTGTACCTTCTCCTGTAAACACTGCTTTCCTGTTCTTGGGATAAGGAAAGGAAATATGACCAGGAGAGCTGACAGAACTCTTGGCACAGACTTGGCCTGGACTATTCTTTCATCTTGTCGTGATCATTCACTAACTCCCAGGATTCTGCTCCATCTTCAAAGTCCCCCACCACCACCACCACCACCACCAGGCTGTGAGACTACGTGAGATGTAGACACTTAGGAGGAAGTTCTCTCTTCTCTGTCTCTGAATGTATCAGTATTACATCATGTACTTGGCATGATTTTTTTTTATCAGAAAACAAGAGGAAGTAGACAAGGTCCTCATCGCTAGTGGAAATAAGAAGTGAAAGAGACAGAAGGGAGAGGCACCAAGGTCAGCTCTGCTCTTGGATAAACTTTCACTAAAATGGGTATTTTCAAATTTCCAAAGTTTACCCATCCTTATGCTTCATATTAATTTGATAAATATTACTTAAATATGATATTTTCCCAATTAAATTTACTACTAAAATTACATCATTTCTTTGTCTAGAAATTTGAGCTATTAGTAAAAAGAAAATGTCTCCCCATTTGCACAGTAACACTTTTCATTTCTCATAAATAAATGTACTATTCCATAATGTTCTGCTTTGTCACCTGTCATGTTTTGAGTGAATTACTGTTGTCCTGAAATAAACCAAGAACCATTTTTCATGTACTTTGAATATATGCAAAAGTTCTGAAACTTTTATTTTTAAATTATAAGCATTTATTTCTTTAAAAATAATGATTTGAATTAGCCTAACAAAACAAAACAACCTCTAACTCCACACCAGGAACACACAGTGATAATTGAAGGTTTGAAAATACTCCTATGGAGTAGTAGAAGGGAATAAGAAAGAACAACGGAAAATGTCTATTATCAAAAATATTGTATATATCTATGAAATTGTCAAAGATGAAAACTTTTAAAATGTTAAAATGAATAAAAGAAAGTCATGTCCCACTCTCCACTCAACTGTGGAGAATGTTCTGACCATTGGCTAGATCTGGGTAGGGGTTTAAAGTTTACCGCCTGTATTGTCCTTGGCTGATGCCTTAGTTTGAGCACGTACTCTGGTGCCTCACATTTGACCATGTCCCCTGGAGGGGGAGACCTGGTGGCACTCAGAGGAAGGACAGCAGGTTACCAAGAAGAGACTTGATACCCTATGTGCATATACTGGGGGAGGTAATCCCCCTTAGGAACAGTCATAGGGGAGGGGAGTAAGGGGAAAATGGGAGGCAGGGAAGAATGGGAGGATACAAGGGATGGGATAACCATTGAGATGTAACAAGAATAAATTAATAAAAAAATAAAAATAAAAGTAAATGAATAAAAGAATAACAACTCTGAAAAATATTACTCTTGTGGATTCCTGGTAAAATTTAAAACATAAAAGGAATGTTTGTTAGGATTAAAAATGAGTAGTGAGATGCAACAGAACTAATATGGAGAGATTTATATGAGGGAAGGAAAAGTGACAGGAGTTAGGACCTGAGTGGGCTATGAGGGTAGAGAGAGACAGGGAGAGAGGGAGGAGGAGGAGGAGGAGGAGGAGAGAGAGAGAGAGAGAGAGAGAGAGAGAGAGAGAGAGAGAGAGAGAGAGAAGAGAGAAAGAGAATGACAGAAGTGGACACCATTAGAGAAAGTCCAAGAGTTTGAGAGTGCAAGAGGCAAAGTCAGAGAGAGACAAGATGGCAGGTTGGCTTTTTGGGTGTGGTCCGGCACACACCAGGTGGCAAGTGATGATGTCAGAGGTTACTAAACAACCTAGAGGCAGGCCACTAGTATGACAGCAATGTGAACTATTGATCATTCACCCGTTTCTTTTTACATGTATACTAATTCTGGATTAACAAGACTTCACCAAAGACAATAAGAGCTAAAATACAGAAGTGTCAGGTGTGACTCATCCATGGGCTGAAGCTTCAGTCTTATTCACTCACAAGCTTTTAACTTTTGAAACTGCAGAAACTTTGGAAAGCCCACTAAATAAAGTTAGGTAATTAACAACCTTAAGTGAGTACAATATTTATGAATAGCCTAGAATAAACAGTAAATGCAGCTTCAACCAATTTCTAAAGAATCCACTGTATAGTGACCACAAATGGAGTTATGATGAGAAAACATGAAATCAACAATCGAATGGCAATTTGAATCTACGGCTGGTAAACTGAACAACCCATATCTTTGGTTATTCTAGGTTTTAAAGAAGAAGATGAAACAAGAATAATGAAATATTTACTTTTAATTAATAGCACCAGGAATCCTTTTAAACTTGTAGCTAAGGAACACACAGAAAGACATTCCATCATTAAAATCAGTCAATATTAACAAAGATGAATTTACAGCATTTGTAGCCATCAACCCCAGAAGACTGAAAAGGAATGACTCTCATCGTCTATTTCTTCTTCAAAACTTAGGAAGGAATAAAGAAAGGAGTAGGACTCAGTGTAAGACAAAGTAACAGAAAGAGAACAATACAAGTGATACACAAAACTGATGGTTGGATCTTGGGCTACACACTCGGGAAACACAGAAACACCTAAGGAGATGAAAGCTATAGCCCTGAAATAAAGGGAATGATGTGAGTGAAAAACAGAGATGAACCACTTCTGAGTGAATGCCAGCTGGGACTCACTCATATGCCAGGCGTATATGCATGGCAACAAATTTCACATTGACTAAATAGATATTTTTGACAGAACATGGATGGTAAAAAAATGGGTTTACTCAGCGCCATTTCAAATAATGTAAATAAAAGGTAATTCAAATACATATTTTTAAGGAAGTTTTGTTTTTGTGGTGCTGAGAATTAGGCCCAATGGCTCACATATGCAAAGCAAGCACTCTAACATTGCACTATACCTCTGCTTGCCTCAGTGAAGTTTTTGCCCTCTTGAAGGAAAGAATTCATTAGAGACACAATTTAAGCAGAATTTTACACTGCAAAGCAAAGTGCTTGTACATTCTAAACAGAGATTGTGACATATTAACCCATAGGGTACACCAGATATTCACTGTGAGTATTAAAGAGATTCTAAAAAAATATTTTTAAAGACAGGTTACAAATGTTTGAATTAAATAATCTTATTTATTCCTCAAATTGCTGTGCATCAGATATCTTTCGGATTTTTTTCTAATGATCTTATTAAAAAGCCCACAAGGAGGAGTTAGACCAATGATGTAAATAACATGACAAAGCTGGGTCTTTTAAAGATGCTGGCATTCTGTTAGTGTGCATGTGTGGTGCTATGCTTAAATAATGTGCCTCCCATAGTCCCAAGGATTTGGTAAGCTGGCCCCGGTTGTAGGCATTATTAGGAATGCATCATAGGTGTGGCCTTCCTAGAGGAAGTCTGCCACTAGGGTTGGCCTTTGAAAATTCAAAGGCCAAACCCATGCTTGGTTTGTTTGTTCTGTTTCTTGCTTGTGATTTGAGATGCAAGCTTCCAATTGTTTCTGCCTCCAGCTTGCCTTGCTTTTGCCACCCTATCAGCCACATGATGGACTCTTATCCCTCTGGAAGTATAAGCCTATGAAAACTCTCACTTCCATAAGTTGCCTAGATCATAGAACTTTATCACAGCAAGAAAAACATACTCTGATACCTGTGGTAACTCGGAAAGGTCTCCAGTGTCTCAACAAACACCTAACCGTAGCTTCAAAGATATTTAATCACAAAAAACCACTCTGGCATCAGCTACCAAGATACTTCTGTGGTTTCCTTGGTTCCTTAAGGTTTAACTTTTTATCTACCTCGTCTTAATATTGCAGAGCTAATTGTAGCAGAAGTTAGGCTCAATCAAAGATAAACACATATGGACTTTAAAGAATACCACAAAAATTTGACAAATAGCACAGAGAATGGGAAAACTATAAATATATCTCCAAAACAATAAATATAATTGAAATAGAACAATTGTACCAAATTTAATTCATAGCATCATCATATTAAATCAAAAAGAAAAGTTATAAAATATTAATGATAACATAGTAACATTTAAGAATAGGGGCTGAAATTCTGAAAAACAAGTATACAAGAACATCTGTTTTTGAGGAAATGGAGGAAGAAAACAGTACTAGAGGATAAACCATATTTGTCTGCAAAGTCCTATTTATTTAAAAAATTTTAAAGAAAAAGACTAAAAAGTCAACAATGATGGCTTGTTATTTGCAATTTACCCAAGCTCTAAATTTACAAATTAATTTATATGTGATTTTATCATTTTTTAAAATATGCATTAGGTTGCTAAGTTATATATTTTAAAGACCTCTATGTAAAGTTAATAAATTGCTGTTTAATTACCTGTATGGATATATTTCCTTCTGTAGGCATTTAAAAGTATCTTATTTTAACGTTACCCCAGGAAGGCACAGCAATATTTAAGGAATTATAGGATGTTTAATCTAAAGACACGTAATTATAATAATCATAAGGAATGAAGTTCAAGATTCATTAAAGATCATTGTTGTCATGACTATTCCATTGTCCACAGTTTCTACTTTAGCTTGAAAGCATTTCAGTGTTTTGTACACTGTAATTTGTGGACAAATAGATGGAAATAGCAATGATCATACTGAGTGAGTTAACCAACAAGCAGAAAGACTCACATGGTATATACTCACTTTCTCTGATTTTTTTTTCATCACACATTTTGTGACATATCTTTCAAAATTAGACATTTATTGAAAATTTGCTTGAGACAAATTTCTACATTCATGTAATCCTGCTTATCAAATCTTGGATTGATTTACAGTATTGCTGTACCACAGTTCCACTCAGATAGTCCTTGGCCGTTTGCACTGTCTTCTCTCTGGTTTCCTACAGTAGTTTTAAAGTTTCCAGTTTTGCCAAGTGTGGCATTGTACAACTCTAATTCCCACATAGGGGAAGTGAAGCTGGGAAGGCCAGATGATCAGCTAAGTAGAATGAGTCTATCTTGCCCTTGTCTCCAAAAACAGTAAAATTTTGGATAGTATATCAAGGCCTTTGGTGTATTTTTAATTGACTCTCACACAGGGTCAGAGACACTGATTTAGGTGCACTACTCTTACGGCCACTCTTCAGTTTTCTTGTACCATCTGTTGAAGAGGCTGCTTTCCCTCTAATGTTTGCTTTTGACATCTTTGTCAGACATAAAATGGCTTTGCCTCCTGGTAATGTAGTGTATTTTACTGAAGTATGTGTTGATTTTTTGTGACAGTTCCATGCTGTTCTGGTGCTATGTCTCTGCTGAATTACTAGAAATCAGGTTTTGTGTGCATCAAGCATCACTATTTTTGCTCAGGATTGCCTTGCTAGCCAAGCCATTTCATTTCCATATGGATTTTATGATTTTCTTTGAGTTCTGTGAAGAAGGTCATTGGAATTTCTGTGACATTATTTTGAGCCTGCCTATCATCTTTATATCAGTCACTCTTATTATATTAATTTTGTCTATCCATAAGTCCAGGGAGTCTTCGCATCTGCTACTGTCTTCTTCAGTTTCTTTCTTCAGCTGTTTAAAGTTCTCATCCTAAGATATTCATTTAGTTACATTCATACTGAGATATAAACCTTTCTGGAAGTATTGTAAGTGGTATTGTTTCCTTATTTCTTACTCAGTAAATTTATTATTGACATATACAAAGAATACTGGTTTGTGAGCTTCTTCTGTATCCTGCTATTTTGTTGAAGTAATTTAGCCACTTTAAGAGTCTTTTTGAGGAATCCACAACGTTTCTTATGTACATCTACTGCAAACAAGGATTAACTTTTTCTTTCCCTATTTCTATCCCTTTTCTTTCTTTCTTTTTGTTTTAGCTAAGACTTCAAGGACACTTTTAAGATGGATAAAGGGAACACATTTGTGTGGTAACTGATTTTCATTGAAATACGTTGAGTTTTTTTCTCAGTTAGTATATTGTTGGCCATCAAGTTATCATAATAGCCTTTATTATGTTATATTTTCCTTCTAATCTTATTTTCAGGGCTTTTATTATAAAGGGACATTGGACTTTTTCAAAGGACATTTGTCTAATCTACTGAGATAACCCATGATCATTGAGATTATTAATGTAATGAATTACATCAATTGTTCTGAAGATATTAAAACATGCCAACTAAGCATTCCATGAAGCCTCATTGGTGCAGGTAAATGATAGTTCTGATGTACAATTGTAGACAATGTATTTCAATCATATTCACCCTACATCTCTTACCATTAACAAACTCTTTATCACATCTTCTTCTCAACTTCATTTCTGAATAAAATACCGAGTCTAATTAATGCTATCCCTATACAGTTGGGTGTAAAACTCCCTAAATCATGGTCAACCCATCAGGGACCATATTCCAAAAAGAAAACTGACTCTTTCTCCCAGAAACCATCAACTGTCAGGAGCTCTTTGGTAAGGGGATGGGGGGATTCATGTGCCCTTCCTCCATCAATGATCAAGCTGTTGTGGGTTACTGAGTGTGAAAGTCCTATTTTGTCTGAAACTTACGGTGATTCTTCAATCTTCTCTTATTTCTGACACTGATACTCTTTTGTCTCCCCACTCAGGCTGTGCATGCATGTGAATCTTAATGTAGGGATAATAGAACACAGGCAACATAAAGGTGATGGATATAATAAGGAAAAGTTTTAATTCAGGGACAGGGGAGGGCAAAAGGAGGTTGGGGGACTATCTAATACCAGGGACATTTGAAAAAGCCACGTAGAAACTTATAATTTTATAAGATTTTTACAAACATAATATAGTTTAAATGATATTACTTCTGTAATTTTGTTTGTATGTTTTCTTGACTACTTTTGATAAAAATGTAATATTTGCTGTGAAAAGTAAATATTTATTACTGTTTGAATATTCCAATTTGTCTATCTTGTCTTCAATCACTGATAGTTTCTCCTTTACTTGATACATTCTATTAATGAGGGTTTCTATTGTATTTTCCATTATGGAACTTTTCATCTTGAATATTACAGTCTGATGTTTTCTTTCCGTATTTATTTATCTGTATTGAATTCTACCATTATATTCTTATATTACCTTTTTCATTCATATGTATTATCCATGAATTCATTTGAAAATTTGTACTTCCCTTGTTTTATGTGAACATCCTTATAGTCATTTTTAAAAATAGACTGCTTTAGATACCATCTAATTCAGTCATTCCTATGCAATTGGTAACTTTCAAAGGAGTTGTTTTTCTTTCTTTTTTTCTTGTTTTTTTACATTGGCGTTTCACTTCTGACATTAGGTTGTTGATTGAATTGTTTTTTTTTTCATATTGTTTCCAGGAAACTCTTTTCAATGTTTAATTAGAATTCATTGGTATCAAGGCTTAGGTCATACTTTTTTCAGTAGATTGTGCCTATAACTCAGTAGCAGATCTTCAGTTCATGTGGTTCATGAGTTTCTACATCAATGGATGTGTCTACTGTGGAAATACAGTCATAGTAAATTAGAAGAAATAGGCTCATCCAGAACTAAAGGTTTTAAGACCTGTGGAATATAAATATTTCTGTGTGTACTGAGATGAGACTTACTTATACTAACATGAGAAAAACAGTAAGACTAGTGATTACCATTAGGATGGGAAAGAAAAATATAGTCTAGAGGAGGAAAATCAATAAAAGAAGGATCAATAGAGACAAAATTGGGATCTGAAGCAGCTCTTGCTAAGGGAAATGAAAAAGAAAAAAAAATGGATTCAGAAAACCTAAAATAGTTCTAGCTCTAAGGAGTCAGAGACAGTGAGAAATCTAATTCTAGATTCTTCGATGTCCTTTGGGCAAATCTATAAAAAGGAAAAATAAAAGGAGAATGAGAACAAGGCAAGGCACAGTGAGCATGCTAGCTTGTAGGGATTAAACAAGAAACCATAAAACTGGAGGACAGTTGGCTTGTGCTTCTGACTCTGGATGTCGTGTTGGTATCAGTTTCACCTTATACTCTTCTTTTCCACTGGTTTACTGAGGTCACTCAGGACACTGAGCAGTCTATTGCAGGTTAAGTTAGGAATGCTAGTTATGCCTGGGCCCTCCTCCCTGAGAGCAGGGCACGCATTCGGAGAATGTGTTGATTGTATGGCTCAGGAGAGATTTACACCTCGCTGAACACTGACCAGTTTTTGGTTCAAAGTCATGTCTGTCCACCCTGTATTCAACTGCCAAGGTATTCTTCAGCACAGGTTTCAGAATTTAGTCCATCAAGAATCATTTTAGTCTCAAGAAGAGCGTGGTTTAGAGGGAGTTGTTTTCCTCTAAATCACCTTGCTTTGGACTCAGTGGGATCTTGTGAAAAGAGCTTTTAGTGTCTAAGTTCCATAGAAGAAAGGGTTTTCATGAGATCCACCGACAACAATGTTTATCTCCTTCCTATCATGCCTTCTCTTGAAAATGCCTGTTACTTAAAGAAGCAGGCAGACCTGCCCTTGTTCTTTCCCAAGCAATGCGGATGGAGATGCTATACTTCTTCCCACTCACCAAGCAGGGCTCAACTCTCCAACATAGAATTTTACTCTTCACTCCTGTCTTGTTCTGCAGTTTCATTTTATTTTGTTTACTTTATTTCACTACTGAAGCTTGATATAGTCCAATCTCACCTATAAATTATGATACTAGTTTTGCAACTATCATTGGTCTATCTCCCAAAGAGTCTAGCAGATTATACCTGTGTGCTATCTTACTTCCCCTAGGAAAAAAAAGCTAGTGTTTATGTTTAAATATTTGTCCTATTAATAATGTCTTCAAAACTTTTTATCAGACCATAGAACTTAATTAAAGGTTCTATCTGTGCCCATGAGATGACTGTGTAATTTCCGACCTTGTCTGAATTTGTGCGGTGAATTATTATATTTGTTGAGGAACCCTCGCCTACCTCAGGCTTGAGGTTACACGTGAAGAAGAGGGCTGAAGGAGCCAAGGCTGAGGTCTAATGGGCTGCAAGCTAGTGTGATCACTCCAAAAGTAAGTCTCCAAGTCCCTGGAATTTCCAAGCATTGGGGCAGATGAGAATGACATCATCCCAAACCTCTTTTAAAATAAGAAGCACTCAGTTTACTTTCCACGTCAAAATGGATTATGTAGAAGGAAGGTTACAGAGTAGTTAACACAGGAAAAAAATATTTAGAATACAAATCAGAATCACCTCTTCAATAGTGTTCAATCGTTTTCAAATTCTCTTACTATATTGTTTTTTCAAATATATTTTATTAATTTATTCATATTACATCTCAATTGTTATCCCATCCCTTGTATCCTCCCATTCCTCTCTCCCTCCCATTTTCCCCTTACTCCTCTCCCCTATGACTGTAACTAAGGGGGACCTCCTCCCCCTGTATACACTCATAGGGTATCAAGTCTCTTCTTGGTAGCCTGCTATCCTTCCTCTGAGTGCCACCAGGCCTTCTCATCTAGGGGACATAGTCAAATATGGGGCACCAGAGTTCATGTGAAAGTCAGACCCCACTCTCCACTCAATTGTGGAGAATGTCCTGTTCATTGGCTAGGTCTGTGTAGGGGTTCGAAGTTTACTGCATGATTTTTGTGGACAAATGGATTGAACTAGAAATGATCATAATGAGTGAGTTAACCCAGAAGAGTCAAAGAGTCAAATGGTATATACTCACTTATATCTGGACACTAGCCCAAGGGATATATCCCATGAAAGTCTTCACTTACCAGAAAAGTGGGACAGAGGGGAAGACATCCTGTTGGGACTCTAGGTGAGAGAAGCATAGGAGAATGGCAAAATAGAAGGATCTAGAGGGTTCTAGACACCTACAAGAAGAACATTATGATGGGCAGATCTGGACCCAGGGGTCCTGCTCAAACTACGGCACCAGCCAAAGACAATACGTGCAGCAAACTTTGAACCCCTACAGAGAATTATATTGTTTCAACTCTCAAGCTTTTGAAGTTTCATCTACATCTTATGGAGCTGGGAGTTGAAGGTATTTTGGAAAGGACTTTTTGCTATTATTGTTAATTTTTTTATTTAAAAATATTTTTATATTAACTTTGAGATTATAATAATTCTAAAAATTCCCCTTCCCTTTCCTGCTCTCTTGAAAACTCAAAGCCTCTTTTTTTTTTTATTAATTGTTGTTACATATATATAATGGAAACTTCTACAGAAGATCATAACCAATCAAAATACAAAGTTATGGTGCACAGCCCCAACATCTATAATACAACCCCTGAACCCAAAACTCTGAGATTATTGCCGAAGAGGGAGTAGAAAGGGTTGTAAGAGCCAAAGGAATGGAGGATTTGATGTGAGAGTGTCTCTTGTAGGAATATCAGAAGTAATGTGTATAAAAACATATTTTAATAGAAATACAATTTATCATTTCCCCCTGCCTGTCCTTTCTCCAGCCATTCCCAGCTACTATTATTCAAATCCCTCCCGTCTATGACCCCCACTTTCAATTTTATAGCCTCTTCCTCCTTGCTGCCTCTGATATGGGAAGTAGACACTGTTGAAGTCATTTTTCTTGACTTAATTCTGCCTCATTTGATGATAATATTCCTGAACTACCAAAACTCTAAACATTTTTCTTTATCCTCTCTAATAATACTCTTCATTAAATGTATACTTTCCTATGCCCTCATTCCATCTTCTCCATAAAAATAAAATAATAATAAAAAAAAACCTACCGATTATCAGCAGAATCCTTAGCTGGCAACAGAAACTAGAAATTCAGAATATCTAAGCTCCATTATCTGCAGCTGCCAGGCATTCAGTAAATACCTGTCAAGTTAACTTTGCTCAATGGCTCTCAACATGTCAGATATAAAGAAAAAAATGGAGCAATGAAATTTGAGCTTAGACAACATGATGAACAGGAACGGCATCATAGATGTATTATTATATATTTACTCTCATGGTCTCGGAAATTTCAGCTGATTGTCTATAGTGTGACTAAAAATGGATAAATACCAGTCCTCAGACTTTATTAAAAATGTAGCCTTTCATATACACCTTGAAAGGACAAAGATATTGATGTTTTCATTTCCTTTATTGACTTTATTGTTCATCTTATATCATTTCAATTTCACTGCATAACTTTAATAAAACCATCTATTACAGTGTCATTTAAACATGTTAGATAAAAATGTAGATCCCAACAAACAACAAACTGAAAATTAAATAATAATGTCTTTTTTGAATTAATTTATTTACTGTTTTATAACTATGTATGCATGTATGGGTGTCTGTGCACATGGATGTAGATGCCCATGGAGATCAGAAGAGGGCAATGGATGCCGTGGGACTAGAATTACAAGTGTGTGTGAGGTACCAGATGCAGGTGCTGGGAACCAACCTTAGGTCCTGTGTAAGAGCAGTACTCATTAAACCACTAAACCAATAGTGATTTTCCTTCAGCCCAAAGAAGCACTGTGAATGTTCCAGGTGATTATTTTGAAAAGCAGTAAGTATAATGTTAGACATTCTTAGTCAATGTTACTGATACTCTAATTACTTAGCATACAATGAATTCCAAAACTTAATTACTGAAGTAGATTTCCGCATTTATTAAAAGTACTTAGTCACTAAATTTATTTATAGTCATTAATTATTACCTTAACTACCCCAAATCTCTCATTAAAGATAATCAGGGTCTTACCAAGATTTAACATTTAACAGCATTTGTAATAGCAAAATCCTCGGAATCATTTTTAAAATCTAGGCTAAAGGATGAATCATAGTCATTGTTAGCTGACAGAATCTCATATTGTTCATTTTATTTTTAATAATTTTCAGTGTTCTGTAAATGTTTCTTTTAACAAGCTTTGGCAGATATCTAACCAACAGCAAAACAAAAGAGAAAATTAACTACATTGGTTATACAAATATATTCAAATGAGCTTCAAAATGAGCTAATTTTTTCTGTAATTGACTGGATGACATCTGGGTGTTTTCATTATGATGAAAGTATACAATGTGTTTTTCTTATGTTTTCTTCATGGCGCTTCTCTGTATACTGGAGCCTCGTCTAAAACTCAAAGTCTTCCTTTCTAGCCCATGGAGGATTAGAACGACTATCTTAAAGGGATGCGCCACTACTGTGAGTTACTGATGACAATTTTCATTCATCATGTATATGCTTGAGATAAGTTTTAATACTTTTCTGAAAATGACATTGAAAGAAAGTCAGCAGTCTGCCAGGCATGTTGTCACAAATTTGTAACCCCCCACGTGAGATACTGAATAAAGACAACAGAAAGTTCAGAGACAGCCTGGGTGAAGTAGCAAGACTGTGCAGCACCCTTCTTCCAATCCCAAAAAGACAAAAAAATATTGTTATTGTTTTTTTTCTTATTACTAAACACCAAGCAGTTGGGCTGGGCATATATATCAGTTGATGAAGTGTTTGACATGCATGAGGATCTGTACTTGATCACTAGCAATATATAAATTTGGCATGGTGTCACATGCCTAGATGGGGCTGTGGGTAGCAGCATAGGATCAGAACTTTGAGGTCAGCTTTACAATACAAGATGTTATCTTTAAATGAACACTCCTCAAACAAAACCAGTGGTAGAGTGAAGGACTGGGAAATGTTTGCTGTCTTCACAAATGTTTCATTATGATTGGTAATAAATTGACATTTCAAGAAGATGCTTATGTTAAGTACAAAGAGGAAATACAGAAAAGGCAATAAGAAATGTCCATTGCTGCATGTGCTACAAGTATGTATTTAAAAAATCCAAGAGAACTGAGCATTTCTTACAAAGTCAGTTTTTAAAAAAAAGTCAGCAAACTGAAGGGTTAAACTGTTCATTGTAGCATCTAAAGCTTTCTTGTACACCAAGAGTAGTCAGTCAGAAACTGGGACTGAGGTAGCAGACAGACACGATGAGATTAAATACTCTGGGTTTTTAAAATGATTTTTAGACAGTATTTTATCACTGTGGAGCCTAAGCTGGCCTTAACTTGTAATCTTCCTGTCTAAGCATCACAAGTGTTGAAATTATAGGCATATACCACCACATTCAGCTTTTGTATTGACTTCTGATTAAGGAATAAATGAAAACAAGATGTAACTAAAATTTTAGTCCCTAGAAATACCATAGCTATATCAGAGGAAGACATTTGTTAAAAACATGCAGATAAGCAATGCATCTGACTTTGTTCCCTTTAGGGAAAGCATGAGTTGATCGATTTTTTTTATAGCTTCCAAATTGGATGTTTATATTCATGCTGTACCTTTATTTACTTATTTTTACATTATAGAAAATTTCAAACATATTTGAAATCATATAATCACATGGGACAGAAATGCTATAGATGCAAGCAATGTGGTAAGCCATTTAGATTTACAGTACACTTAAGTACATAAAAGAAATTACCAGAAAAGAACCACATTGTGGGAAATCTTTCTGCTTTCACTTTTTTTTTTCCCAAGACATGCAAGAACTGATACTGTAGAGAAACCCCATGAAAGTCAAGAATGTAGTAAATTCTTCAGTAGTTCTGGTCCCTTTCATATATACAAGAGAAATGGCCCCGGAGAGAAGCCTTGTGGAGGCCAATGGTGTGGAAAAGCATTCGGCTACTACAGTTGTTCCGGGAGCTCTCCCAAGCACGGAAGCAGAAACCGTTAGGAGTGTGGTAGCACCTCACTAGTTCTTGCTGAGGTGGGAAACAGCGCAAGTGCGGGAGACACTGCATTTACTCAGTGGGTTTAGGAATTTAAGTAAAAGTGCTTCGGTATTTAATTTTCATCTAAAGAACCTTTCTTTAGTAAAGGAGACAATTAAAAGAGTTAATGATGTGGTGTACGTGGTTTATGGTCAACTATAAAAATATAAGTAAGAACATCCAATGAATTCTTACTAGACACAGGTGACGGGGAAGTAACAGTAAAACAGAGTAGGAACAGAGGAAAACTTGGGGTTGGAGGACATAGGAAGGAAATTTCTTGGCAACAGAGGGGCAGGAACCCTATCACAATTGATCACCACTTAAGGCCTTTCTGGTAATATCAACAGAAGCTCTATTTACCCACAACTGATACGGACTAAGCCCCTTGTTCAACCCTAGTGTTACTGTAGTGTTGCAGGCCCACCAATGCACAGTTCTTTCGTCTTGGTGAAAACAATGGTGTGTACCTCAGATGTAAAATCCCAATCTACCCAAAGTGTCTGAGTTAGTCTAGTAGGGTGATAAATTACCTGGCTAAGAGACTGACTCTCAAGAGTGTGGATGCAGTAACTGCATGCTTAAAAGCTGGAGAAAACAAATACCTGTTTTAATGATATAACACACTTTTCCTTTCTCGGATCCAGATCCCTGCTGTCTATGCCGTCATGGCAGAACTGCCATGGGGTTCTGTGAGGTCTGCTGGCCTTATGGAGGTGTGCCTTTGTCTTCTGTCTCTTTCTTTTGGATGCTGAGCAGAGTCTAAATAGGCTTCTCTAATACTTTAGTCTTTTCCCTCTCTGATGGTGCCTTCTTTATGCCAAATGGTTTTCTTTACCTCTTTTCTCTTCTCTATATTTCTCCTTCAGTCAACTGCCGTAAGTTACAGCTTGCTCACCCTTGCATTTTTCTTTTAAATTCTAATAAAATTATCCTTGAGTTTTCTTTTGTATACATTTTTAAACATTTTATTAATAGACTAAGAATACAGAGAAGGAACCACAATTTACTTGTTAACACACACCATTTAAGATGTGGCTCCCCGAAAATTTCGTAACACTAGTGGCTTCTGGATTTACTTCATCAGCTAACAATCACATCCGAGATGTCTCCAGAGCTACCTCATCATCTCCCATATCAAAACAGAAAGAAAAGGGGGAAATTTCTTAACAAGGTTTGGAGATGTGATTTGAGAGCCAACAAAATGGTACACATGACTGTTACTGTGACACGCAATTGCAAGTCTTGCTTGAAGAACATATGTGCTTGGATGCATCTCACTTTCTGTGACTCTTTCTTTAGGAACCAAAATTACACCCTCTCCCTCGAATTTTCAAGGGCCAGTGAGAGCTCTCTGGATGCTGCAGGATCCATAAGCTTTCAAAGGCACAGGCCTCTCTCTCAAGGCGAACCCATTCCAGGGCGCCCTGCCTTTTACAAACACCTGTCCTTGGGTATGCCTCACTTTCTATGACTCCACTGAGGAGTGCAAAGACATATTTGGCAATTTCTTATCTTCTGGGACTTTTCTTTCAGAGAAGCCCACACCAATACTTTGTTTGTGCTGTTACTTTTTTTCTTTTGAAGCTCCACCCTTCTCATTTAACCCTCATTCTTAAGCCTAAGATAAAATATCTTTAATAAAATATCCAGCTTGGTTTATGCTCCTGGCTAGTCCTGGACTTACTTTCAGCATCAAAGCCATTATTCCTGTTTTGGCTTGAGTCAAGGTCCCAAAAGAATGAGAGGAGCCCCCTAGGCTATGGATGATGCAGCAAAGAACTCTGCCTCTATTCCATCTCCAAGACAGGAGCCTATCATTCAATCCATAAATATTGATAACTGTTATTTCTTCTTGATGGATATTTCATTTACTGCTCTATAGTGTCATTTGCTCCTTCTTACAAGTTTTGGGTTGAAGTCTACTTTATCTCATATTTGAGACTTATCAGGCAATTTTTCCATAACTTTTGTTTGCTAGGTAGATTGGTTTTCAGCCATTTAATCAAGTTATTTGATTATTTGACAGTGATACGTGCTTCTCAAAAAAAAATAGACAGTCCTGATTTTAAATCCAGTCAAATAGTGTCCTTTAAATTAGTGGTGAGTGATTCCACTTATATCTAAAGTTAGTACTGGTAGGTATTTCCTATTTCCTATTATTCTATTAGATGATATTTTGGTTGACTAGATTACTGATATTCCTTTTCCCTCTCTTCCATTTGTGTTAGAGTTTTGTTGCTTTGCTCTGCTAGGAATGCTAGACTCCTTCCAGATTCTCAGTTCATTTATTAATCCTATGAAGTGTATCCTGCCATATTTTCTCAAGGATGAGACTTACATGTATTTTATGTACATGTAAGTATTTTTTGAAGTGCTGGCTTTATTATGATGAATTATCTGAATAAGCATGTGCTAATCTTTAAATGGCTTCATTTTAAAAGACTCATTTGCTGTGTATAGCAAGTTTGGTTATTTGCTTTCAGTTCTAGCAACATCAGTTCATGTTATTCTGATGTTTCTGCCTTTGTACAGATTTAAGTACTCATTCTTCACTCCGTATTTTTGATATCTGATTATAATACAGTATTGTGGGTTTCTTCTCTGCTTGTCTATCTGGCTTCCTAAATGCCTCTTATCTGGCTGTTTTGCTCAATGGTTAGCACTTAGACTTGTGATTGCCTCTAATGCTTGGGTATTCATTTGTTTCACTAGATTCATGGAAATTTCTATGACCTCATTGACTAATTTGTCTATATATTCATTTTTTTACTTTATTTTCCTCTACCTTCATGGATCCTTAGATTTGGTCAAATCTTGGTTGTTGGTAGTTGTGACTATGGTCAAGTTTTTCCATCATACATGTCCAAATGTATTATTATCTCAACTGTGTCATCTTTCTTCAATAGTTCTTCTTGTTTTTATTGCATGTTGATGATGTCTTCCACTGTGTTTTCATTAGATTAATTCTTTCTCCTCCAGAATTTGTGTGGTTCTTTTCCTGAGTGTCAGGTTCCTTCATTAATTTTTCTTCCATGTCTTTTTTTTTTTAATTCTCCACCAGGTAACTATTTTATCTAATTTCCTAATTTTGTTGTCAAGGTCCTGAATTGATTTCCTTACTTGACTTTCTGCTTATTTGAGTACCTGTTTTGGTCATTGCTCTCTTTGAAAAATATTTCTGCAAAATTTGTGTTTGGCACTTCAGTCAGTAAAAGTAGAAGAAATTTCCCAAAATCTAGTGAAAGGAGACATCTATGAATTTCAAGTGCCAACCACTGCATAGCAGAGTCATGTAAGGGGCATTTCGCACCCCAGACATACACCCAGGAAAAAGAAATCCACAGTGCCAGACCATTATCATTGTTTCTGATGTCAAGGGTCTGCAAACATGTAGGTTTATAACTGTGGATTTTTCTCTCACATATTTTGTTTCTCTGCTATGTTTTATCTATCTGTTGGGATGTGTATTTCCTTCCGTTTTCCTATTTTCCCTGTTTATTTATCACTTTTGCTTGCTTCTTTATTTCTTTTTATGTGACTGTTCTGGTAATTTGGCTTCACTTGTAACTATTTAGGGCAAAGGTAGCCGTGGTTCCACTGATAAGATTCAGAGACAACAACAGCAGGCAAGTGGTTGGGGAAAATGTAGTCTATAAATATTTTTTGAGGTAAGGATATCAATATTTAAGAAAAGAAATGAGGACTGGATGGAGAAAGAATAAAAGAGAAGATACAATAAAAATGAAAGAAAATACTATATTGCTGAGAGGTATAAATGGAACTAGAAAGACTATTGTGTGTGTAAAAGTGAAGAAGAGAAAAATGTCGGAGATAGGCCAGGCTTGAAGTCTTTTATGGTGGGACAGAAGTTAAATCACAATAATCTGACATATTCAAAATTTTTAAAAAAATAAGTTTTAAAATCTTAAAACCAAGAAACAAATCTCAAAGGAAGCAACCATGTGGTTTGGAAACTTTTTTTTTTCTTCTTCTTCTTCTTCTTCTTCTTCTTCTTCTTCTTCTTCTTCTTCTTCTTCCTCTTCTTCTTCTTCTTCTTCTTCTTCTTTTTCGTTTCTCTTCGTTTCTTCTCATAGGGAAGATAGGGTTTCTCCCCTGCACTGTCACTTATATCCCTCTCCTGTTGAGCTAGAGGGATGCTAGTCTCAGCAACTCAGAATCCTTAAGTCAATGTGTCTTTCCAAATGAGAATTTCTGTGGCAACAGGCTCTGCTAGACTTCCTTTGCCTGAGACACCCCTGCTTACACATTTTCACCTTCCTGTCCTTTCCACCTCTACCACCACCAGTTATCATTGCCTTTCCAAGGTAGGAGAGTCTCAGTCTGTTCTCACGGTGCTGCCTATGGAAGCTTGTTGCTAGTGGTGCAGCTGATGTCAGCAGATTGGCAAGAGCAGCATTGAGGCTGAGTCCCACACTAGGCCAGCTCCTTTCCTGCACTAAAAAGCCCATCTCAGCTTATTCTTTTATGTCTTTCTGTTATAGAAATATGATCGACTGTGTTTTCAAATCTGTCTTTTCTCATTCGCTTACTCAGACACAGCTAATCTGCCATTCTACCTGGAAGTCCCCGCCCCCTCTTTTCACTTTTTGTTTTCTTAGACTACCCTGCTGACTTGCCCAGGGTAGTCTTGGATGCGCGAACTCCCATGATCCTCCTGCCCTCGTTTCCTGAGTTCTAGAACTATGGCTACTATTCCAAACTGTCACATAAGTTTTTATTTTCATCTTTTATACTCCATTGTCTATCATTATGTCTGTCATTCTGGTTATTTTTTGGATGTTTCAGGCTGAATGAAAAGAGACACTTGTGATGTCATAAAACAATCTGAAATGAGAGTTAGATTGTGGTGACTTTTTTCTTTTGCTAGCTTTGGAAGCAAGATTTTTCAAAAATATCTTTTCCTTATGGTTGTGTACTACAATTTACCAGTTCTCTAATACTCTCTGAAATAGGAAAAAAGGGAAGAAAGCATTGGTTAGCTTTGCAAGCCAATAAAAAGGAAGCCAAAGGATACATCCAATATAAATACTTTCTTCCAGCTTATTGTTCTGATTCCTTGGCTTTGTAAATATTTCTTAGAAATATTTCGATAAGTGTTTCAAATAACGTGTATATTTAAATAATTGGAATAACTAGCATGATAGACCTCTTTGGATCCATCTCTTAATTCTAGCGTATCAATGGATGGGCAGTGCTTTCTTCTCTATCGCTATCTGCATTGTCTCATCCCCCAAAGACTTTGAAATTAATGTCAGATATCATATCAATATTTTGTATTTATTTCAGAGAAAAAGGAAGATTTAAAAACAAACCAACAATCTTGAGAGAAAATGAGTCAGAAGTTAAGAGCACTGGCTGCTCTTCCTAAGATCCTGAGTTCAATTACCAACAACCATATGATGACTCACAACCATTTATAACGAGATCTGGTACTCGCCTCTGGTGTACAAGAATACATGCAGGGAAAACCCTGTACATAATAAATAAATAAATCCTTAAAAAACAAACAATCAAACAAACAAACCTCAGTGGTAAGAATTTGATCAACACTCAAACCAATTCCTTCATTAATACAAATTCTAGCAATTTTTATAGTTGACTCAGATAATTAAAACAAGTCTGACAAACAAATTGAGTTTTTATTGGTTAGTATATTTTTGTTTTGTGTAATTTTGATATGAAGTCTTACTATGTAGCCCATGTATGCCTGGAAATTGTGAACCTCCTGCCTCAACTTCCCACATACTAATTGTTATATGTCTTTTGATGGGTAGGTAGGTGCTCCTAAAAGATGCTTAACATATTCTTAAAAATAAAAATATAATGATATATATACACATATATGTATATATAGGTTTATATATGTATATATACATTTATATAGATATATATGTATATTTACATTTATATATATGTATATATAGATACACACACACACACACACACACACACACACACATATATATATACATGAACATAGCCTTGTGCATATGAGTGCAGCACCCACAGAGGCTAGAAAGAGGTATTGGATATCTTGGAGCTAGAGTTTCAAGTGTTATGAGCCCTACTACATGAGTCCTGTCAATTGAACTCAGATACACTGCAAGAGCAGTATATGTCTCTTGACCCATATCTCAAGGTGTGGCAAGTGTTAATATGATGACTCACATTACTTTTTACTTTATTTTTTATTGAAAATAGATTATTTTCTTAGACACTGTATCCTGCCTATAGTTTGCTCTCTTTCTACTTCTCTTATTTCCCTCCTCCACTTCATTTATGTCTCTCATTAGAGAAGAACAGGCTTCTAAGAGATAACAATAAAACATGACACAGTAAAACATAGTAAGATGAGGTGAAAACTATAATATCAAACTTGGACACAGGAACCCAACAATAGAAAAAAAAAGTATCAAGAGCAGGCACAAGAGGAGTCAGAGACCCACTAGTTCTCATTCAGGATTCTCATAATAATATGAGACTAATAGTTATATTATATAGGCAGAGAACCTGGTGTGGACCCGCGTACACCCTGTGCTTGCTGCTTGAGGCTCTGTGAGCTTATATACACCTTGCTTAGTTGATTCAGAAGGCTTTGTCCTGGTATCCCCCATCACCTCTGGGGCTTACACTAACTCTACCTCCACTTATGCATGTTTCCATGAACTCTAAGGGAAAGATTTGATGGAGACCTCCAATTTAGACTCTTTCTCTTCATAGTGTCTGTGGGTCTCTGCATCTGTTCTCATCTGCTGCTGGAGGATGCCTCTGATGATGACTGGATAAGTCACTGATGCATCTGTATAGCAGAAATTCATTAGGGATAGTTTCATTAATTCTTTTGACCAGTCATGTTGTGTTTTTATCCTTGGACTCTGGACTTTCTAGTCTCTAGTTCTCATGTCAAGTATGAGGTCCTTTAAGTGGAATGGGCCTTGGGGCAAATCAGACATTGTTTGGCTACGCACACAAGTTCTGTGCCACCATTTCCTATGCCTATTATATAGGTAAGATAGATTGTAGGTCAAAGGTTTTGTGGCTGGGTTGCTGCCCACATTTATCTTGTGGCAGCTTGCAGAGGAATTTCCTATACCAAAAAGACTGGAGCATAGCAAAATGGGTCCCACATAGGTGCCAGCTCACCTTCTCCATGTTCAGTGAGTTGTCTGGGTATTGTCCCCAACATCAGGACCGTGTTGTCAGTTTGTGGAGAGCAACTTTTTTCTTAGCAACAACCTCGATTTTGGGGGAATTTCATGTACCCCCACCCCTTTGGTACATGAGACAACTTTCTGAACAGAACATGTAGAGTGCAGGCATTAAGATCAACATGACATGAATGAGACCTCACAAAACTGAAAAGCTTCTGAAAGGCAAAGGACACCATCCATCAGACAAAGCTGCCGCCTACAGAATGGGAAAATATTTTTACATTCACAATATAGTACTAGTATATAAAGTATATAAAGAACTCAAGACACTTGCTATCAAACCCCCAAATAATTAAATTTTAAAAATGAGAAACAAATCTAAACAGAATTCTCACTAGAGGAATCTCAAATGGCTTAGAAAAACTTAAAGAAATATTTAACATCTTTAGCCATTAGGGAAATGCAAATGAAAACTACTTTGAGAGTCTGAGTATACCTGTCCGGATGGCTAAGATCAAAACCAAAAGTGATAGTTCATGCTGGTGAGGACGTGGAATAAAGGGGACACTTGTCCATAGCAGGTGGGAGTCAAAATTTGTATAGCTACTATGGAAATCAATATGGCAGTTCATCAGAAATTTGAGAATCAATCTACGTCAAGACCTAGCTATACCACTTTTGAGCATATACCCAAAGAATGCTCCATCCTACCACTAGGATATTTGTTCAATGTGTTCAGTACCACATCACTCATAGTAGCCAGAAACTGAAAACAATGTAGATGTCCCTTAACCAAAGAATAGATAAAGAAAGTGTGTTACCTTTACACAATGGAGTGTTACTCAGCTGTTAAAAAGATAACATCATGAAGTTTGCAGGGAAGTGGATGGAAATCAAAAGAAAATTTTATTCTGAGTAGGGTAACCAGACCCAGAAACATAAGTATGGTTTCTACTCACTTACATAGCAGTATTAGCTGTTAGGTAAATGATAACTAGGCTATAATCCATAGACACAGAAAGGTTAGGTAAAGAGGGGGGTCTAGGGGAGACAAAAGGATCTCCCTGAGAGGGGGGATTAGAACATATTTTGCAGAAGGCATTGTGGGTGGGTGGGACAGGAGTAGGGGATCAGTTTGTGGGGAGGTGGAGCGGAAGCAGTAAGTGTGGAGCGAGCCAGCTGGAATGGAGGAAGTACTTAAGGGGTGGTGTGAAAACCTAGTGCAGTGGAAACTTTCTGGAATCTGTGACGCGGATCCTAATGAGGACTGCTAGTAAGAGGGGATACAGGGGCTCGGCTGGCCATCTCTTGGAACCAGGCAAAGCTTCCAGTGGTAAGATCAGTTTGCATTCAATCCTTTCATATTCTATTGCAATCTATTCCCTTAAAAATTTATTGTAGATTGAGTGTAGCAAGAAGTCTTGTTTGAGAAATGCTTGTCCATATTTGCATTTTCTCTGAATTAACATTTGAGTTACAGGATTGTCAGACTTGGGTAAATGTATTTCACATTCATAATCAGTGTGATGCTCCTCTGGTTAGGGCCACCATTAAATATAGTGGTTCTATGCCACTTAATACTAACTGCTGTTGGAGAAAGGGGTTAAAATATTCGGTGATTATGTCAAAAGGTAAAAATTTAGTTCTCTTCTTTTTCTTCCTGTGTTATGAAGAATATTTCTATAAGCAAAATCTCAATCAGAGGCAGTGGGTATGATTCAGTGGCACAGAATTTCATAACATTTCCCCTAGTATTAGGGTAAAAAGTCCCCTTATAGTCTGTTTAGTTATCTTTTGTCATATTTTTAAGAGGAAAAATAGACATATTACTTATTCTCTCTAATTATTCCAATTATATTTATTAGTTTTTGAAAGTAATATGTTGCTTGGCTACTGACCCCTTTAATGGGCCAACTCATTTTCTCTAATTCATATTTCATAACATTGCTTTTCAAACTTTACTGATCGGTTAGACTTATGTTCATAATTTCTAATATTCCTAATATGAGTTAATAGATTTAGCATGTTATGCTTCCTTTTTATTTAATATGTTCTAAGTAATTTCCAAGAATATTTATTGAAGTAAATTATGACTTTATGAAAACTTCATCAAAGCAAATTTAAGAAAATCTACTAATGTTAAATTTTTCCACGTTTTAAATATTTAATTACTCAAAGTAATGATGTGATCATTTTATATAAGCCTTTTGGTCTTGTATAAAATGAAATCTCCTGATTATTTTTATTTTACAAATATTGAGGTAAGTTTATTTCTAAACCAAATAGTTTGAAAAATGTAGACAAAGTACGATGTAAAATAATCACAATTTGTTTTTTATTCTTTTTTATACATATTTTATAATTTATTTACATTATATCTCAATTGTAATCCCTTCGATCTTATCTTCCTGTTTCTACTCTCTGTCCTTCTTTCTCCCTATTTCCCTCCCCTAGACCTCTGACTGGTGGGGACTTCCTCCCTGACCATCTGACCACAGCCTATCAGGTCTCATCTGGATAGCCTGCAACCCCTTCTGCTTTATTGCCACAGGGCCTTTCTGCTAAGGGACAGTGATCAAATCGCAGACACCAGAATTCATGTCAGAGGAAGTCCTCCACTACCCCTTCTCCATGTGAAGAATGAGCTGTCCATTGGATACATCTTAACAGAGAGGTTGGGTTCTCTGCTTGCATCAGTTTTTGCGCCCCGGCCCCTGGTCCAGATAATCAAACCTTGATAGCTCCTTATGGAGCTTCTGACCCCCCTGAACCCCATGTCCTTCCGTCTCCCATCTCTTTCATGCAACTCGCTGCTCTTAACCAAGAGTCCAGCTTGGAGTCTCAGTATCTGTCCCGATGTCCTGCTAGCTGGAGTCTCTCTGAGGATATCTATGTTGGGCTAATATCCACTTATAACTGAGTATATACCCATGCATGTCTTTCTCGGTATGGGTTACCTCACTCAGGATGATTGTCTCCAGTTCCATCCATTTGTCTGCAAATTTCAGGATTTCCTTTTTTTAATAGCTGAGTAGTATCCCATAGTGTAAATGTATCACTGTGTCTTTATCCATTCTTCCATTGAGAGGTTGTTTCCAGATTCTATTATGAATAAAGCTGATATAAACATAGTTGAGCAAACATCTTTGTTATATGGTGGAGCATCATTTAGGTATTCGCCCAGGAGTGGTATGGCTAGGTCTTGAAGTAGGACTATTCCCAATTTTCTGAGAAAGTACCAGAGTAATTTCCAAAATGGTTGCACAAGTTTGCACTTCCACCAGCAATGGAGTAGTGTTTTCCTTTCCCCACATCCTTGTCAGCATGTGCTGTAACTTGAAATTTTGATCTTAGCCATTCTGATAGATGTAAAATGGAATCTCAGAGTTGTTTTGATTTTCATTTCCCTGATGACTAAGGACACTGAGCATTCCTTTAAGTGTTTCACAGCCATTAGAATTTCTGGCCCATGAAATATACTTTAAAATCCTTCTGTGGACTCAAGGAGAATGGGTGAGCCACTTCCCTAAATCATGTGCCACCTCTACTAGCTAGGGTTCTCTAGAGTAACAGCTCATGAAATCTCATCAGGCCTGAGCAGAGCATCCTCTTACCCTGTGGCTTGGCGAGGCAGCCCCCATCCTCATCCTACTAAGGGAGTGATCAAAAAGCAGGTAACAGAGCTCATGTCAGACACAGCCTCTGCTTCCCTTACAAGGAGAATTACATGAAGCCTAAGCTGCCCATCTGCTACACCAGTGAAGAGGGCCTAAGTCCAGTCCATGCAGGGTCTTTGGCTGGTGCTTCAGTCTCCATTAGCCCCTCTGAGCTCTGGTTAGTTGGATCTCTTGATCTTCTTCTGGATCTCCTGTCACTTCCAGGTTCTTCTACCCATCCCCTGCTTTTTCATAAGACTACCTACCACTTAGTCCAATGTTTGCCTGCAAGTATCTGCATCTGTTTGGATCTGCTTCTGGGTGCAACCTCTCAGAGGACAGCTATGCAAGGCTTCTGTCTGCAAGCATAGCAGAGTATCATTAATTTAGAGTTAGCTACAACTCAAATGACTGGGAACACCTGTGAGACATTTGTCCTTAATTGAATCATTTGAAGTGGGAGAACTCACTTCTAACTCACATCTTCGAGTGGGAAGGCAAAAGTTTATTCTAGATGTTTTGAGGTGGGAAGATCTATCCTTAATATGGGCTGTGCCTTCTGCTAGCAGCCTATTGAAAAAAGAAAACTTCTTTTTGTCTTCTTGCTCTAGCCCTTGCTAGCAAGTCCAATCCTGCACTGTCATTAGAGCCAACTTCTTCAGGATTCCCCTGTGTGATGAAGAATACATGAAATAGCCAGCCCCATGGACTGAAGAATTACTGGATTCTTGGACCTTCTGTTTATAGGCAGCCATTGTTGGCCCAAAAAGACCACAGCCTGTAAGTCATCCAATAAAATATAATAAATCAGAGAGAAAGAGAGAGAGAGAGAGAGAGAGAGAGAGAGAGAGAGAGAGAGAGAGAGGGAGAGAGAGGGAGAGAGGGAGAGAGGGAGAGAGGGAGAGAGGGAGAGAGGAGAGGGATTTATTGAATGCATTCTGTTACTCTAGAGAACCCTGGCTATTACAGGTGGCATGATTTAGGGGAGTGGATCACCCATTCTCCTTGAGTCCATAGAAGGATTTTAAACTACATTTCATGGCCAGAAATAACCTTTAAAAGAACGCATTACAACTTACTCTCAAACTATGATGAACTTTCCTGTTGACCTCCAGACTTTGCACATTCCTTTGAAGTAACCTCACTCTTTTTAGACAAATCTCTTTGCATAGCTGTGAAATCCTTGGAGAACAAACCCTTTTTATAGGTGTGTATAAAATTCTGTACTTGATGCAAAAGTTGATACACAAATTCTTGTAAAAAAAACAAGGTGATGAAGAAATAAATGGATACACAAATAGAACTAAACTACAGCAAGTAAAAAGCTGAATAATACCTGCAAACAAAAATTTCTAGTCCACTAAGGAATAGTAATGTATTGGATGATTTTTTTAATTGATGTAACAAACAACCCAAGAGGATACAAATCCAGGGAGGGGGTAGCTTGAAGTTTGGGGACTAGAGATAATCGTATCAGAGGAGGCATGGTGGCACCAGATTTACAGCTATGGCTACAGGAAATTGCTCACATTTGGACAGTTTGGGAAGTGGAGAGAAAGGCTTATCTGGCTTTCTCAAAATTTAAGGAAACATTTATATTTAGTTCAGAGGCAAAGCTGTGTGGGAATATTATGGTCCACATTCCTGGACAACCTTGGTTTTTCCCTCAGTTATTCATCTCTGGGGGTAAAAATAAATACATGTCCAGTGGTATGTCTCACTAATTCCCCAGTTGCATTTTAATTCAATTAAATTGACAGCCAAAATTAGCCATGCAAGTGTGGCATCTACCAAACATCTTTCTCCTATTTCTTATTGGCAAAACAACACATAAATACCTTTTGTACAAAGTTTGAATTCTAAAAAGCAATTCTATTTTCTTGCAGTTGTCCATCATAGAAACACAATGATGTGTTATTCTCATGTGAAGAACTGTTCTCTGTACAGTCCAATGCTCTTGGACAACTTCTTGCTAGAGAAAATTAATACAAATATTTTTGAAATGATGAGAAGAGCTTCTCATCTCATCCATCTTGCATCCTTTATGCTATATGTCATAATTACATAATAATTAAATAAATTGACAAATTGTTTTATTTCTTTTTTCCAGATTTTACTGTTTTATGTTGATTTGTGTTTTTTTTCACTTAGACATCTTGTGTTTATGGATGTCTGTGTATCATGTGAATGTCTGATGGCTGAAGAGATCAAAGAGGGAATCTGATGCCCTGTAACTGGAGTTATGGATGACTTTGAGACACTATGTGGGTGCTGGGAATTGAACTAGGTACCTCTACAAGAACAGCAACTCTTAACTGCTGAGCCATCTCTCTAGCCTTCTTTACCATTTTCTTATTACTCATATCCTTGGAGGTAGGGAACTGAGGTTAGAAACCAGCATATGAGAGAATTAATATACTGGAGAAAGAAAAAATATTAGATAATTAATATGGTTTAATGCCTTATGAATATCACTATTAACCCAAGGTAACAGCCAGACACATGGAGATTAACAATAATTCTCTAGGCAAAGCAAATTGTAGAAACTAAGTGAAATCTCAAACATTTGCAATGATCTTGCATTTAAGGCCACTAGAGGATTTTCTAGGATTTGATACCTGAGCAAAGACCGTAATATCCAGTTCCCTACAGACAAGTACACAATGAGTACCAAAGACATGGTCTCATAATTTTGGCCATACTATGGGTTTTTAAAGTAAGTGAAAGGAATGTTATCTCTCTGTACTTGATCTGAAACTTCTGGAAGACACATTTTCTGTTCAGTAGAGACAATTCCCTGTGCTATGAATAATACAACCAATAATCCCTGAGAATATGATATTGATAAAAATATTCAAGTCTTTGGTTCCTGGAGATACTAGGGACCAGCTCTACCCTTCTTTTTTTATAGTTCAAATATTAAGCTTTCTTTTGGAATAGCTGAACTAATAATTTACCTGTTCTCCTAAAATAAAGCAAATTTGTTCTGTGATATATTGATGATTGCAAAGTAAGTTTAATAACAATAAGGATTTAACATACATTTTAAAAACATAAAACTTGCATATGTATAAATAGAAAAACAATCATTGGTGCCCCTAAAATTGTTAACAAGGCTTACTATTGGGAGTAGAGTTGAAAGTGTATGGAAAATCTTTCATGTTGACATTATAGACAACTATGCCATTTACAATTTGAACAAAGAACTCTAAATATTAAAATAAAATTTAGATTTCAAAAACTAAAGGGTTCTAACACATGTAGAGAAAAACAAACAAGTGTTTTTGCAGCTCTGTTCGAGAGGTTGGTAGCAAGTACACCTGCGGTGAAATAGGCAGAGGGTTGTGATTGCTTCCTCTATACTGCCGAAGTTGCAGAACTGTCTCATTATGCACAATTGTCTAGTCAATTAATTCCTGAGTCATGAAGAAAAAAAAATAGAGGCTTGTCCAGGGTCCCCTGCCATGAGATAGAACAGAAGAGTAGACAACGATCTTAAGCTTTGTAGTTCTACTGCCTAATTCTGAAATCTTCCTCTTTTTGTAGAAGCTATCGATTAGTCGTCAAGTTTCTAACACTGTTTTTGCCTCGGCTCATTAGTAAGATGTGCTGTCATGATCCTTAGCTTAAAAGGCTGCCATGATATTGAACAAAGACAAAGCGTGACAAAGCGTGTTGCCTGGACTGTACTCTGCCCACATGTGTTACCTTTTACTCTTCCTAGAAAGCAGCACGTTCTCTGGGATCTCACAACGGCCCTGCAGTGCTGTATTCTGTCTCTACTTAAAAGCTTCATATCCATTACCAACTACAGAAAGCAATCCTCTGGCAGTAATGATTGTCCTGTCATGATGACAAATTCCTGAGTGCTAGAATCACTTTCCTCGGCAAAATTCTTTATCTTCACATTACTTGATTGAAGCAAAGCCCACCCTAAAGTTTATTAACCTAATCATGACCAAAGAATAGAGTGTGTTCTGTTTCATGTATAGTATTTCAAAAATTTAATAACATGCTTTCACAAGTTTAGAGATGTAAGACTCCTTTGAGTTCATAGATATTTCTGTCTGTGAGCTAAGCAGCAATGCTGTAGCTGCATGGTTTGTTGTCCTTGCTTAAGGTGGGCAAGCTTGCTGACATCTATGCACGGAATCACTTTGCATACTGTGTACATGAGTGCGTAGTTAGTATTAGATGTGTTGAGCTTTACAGGTGTATTGTTTTCTTCTCACATCTTTGTGACAGAAAGAAGCTTAAGGAAGAGGGGACTTATTTTGGCTCATGGAATGCAAAGGTATCATGCATCATAGTAGAGGTGTAGAATAGTCTGCGGTAGTGGAAGCCTGTGGCTGGAACCAATGTAGTCTATGAGGGTGGAGGCTTGCATCTGGGCACATCATGGAAGCAGACAAGAAGCAAAGAGTATTTTGCCTGTATGAGAAGTGGGACAATAAATTTCAAGGTCAGCATCCAGCTAAGCTACACTTTTTTAAAGGTCCCAAGCTACCTAAACAGCTGCATCCGCTGGGCTGGGCATGAAGGATTCCAACACAGAGGCCTAGGAAGAGAAAATCACAAGACTGTGTGTCCACAAAATCCTGGGAGTATTTTATGAAAGAGTAAGAATTGAAAACAGAATTGTGAGCATGCTAGCCAGTGCTCACCCTAAGCTACACTCCCAGTGCTTCTGTAAAGTATAAGATAGAACACATACACACACATGCATACACATACATGCACACATGCACTGGCACTCACATGCTCATATATGCACACACACACACACACACACACACACACACACACACACACACACACACACTTTGTAGCTAAATAAATCTCAGGTAGAAAGTTTTTAAATCCTTGAGTGGATGTTTTAAAAGGGGGTCATGGTACACCCATTCCTTTCTTCCTTTCTCTTTTGCTTCCTGGCCATGAGGTCAGTGGATTTTTCAATCACATGCTCCTACTAGGACCTTGCACATGGTAGAAGTGACTGATGTATCAGAGCAAATCAGTCATGGACTTTTAAATCTGAGCCAAATAAACTTTAGCTTTTTGTAAGTTGATTCTCTCAGGTATTTCATTGTAGTGTCATGAGAGAAAACTGATTTATTCTGTATCTGAATGAATACAGTAAAGCATCTGAAAAAAATACCTGAACTTCTCACTTCTAGTGTTTCCTTCTTTACCCCAGGCTGTAGGTTCAGTTTTCTTAACCAATATATTTTACTAATAACTTATTAACTGAGCATATGTCCCTTATAACTCGACTAACCAAAACAATAGGAAAAGAGGATTAAAGAATAACAAAACCCTAAGGATATCAGTTCCGATGAATGATTCTTCTGGTGTTGCCATCAGGATTTCTTCTGCTGGAACCTGGAGTAACCAGAACAGGGAACCTCAGCAGGAGCCGGATCCCTGAAGCCTTCCCTCAAGCGGTTCTCTCTAGGAGCGTCTTGAAGTGGAGCGATGCACAGACAAAACTATCCCAAGTCTCCAACAAGCCTCACCTCCAGTTTTGGGCTCATTTACAAATCTCCTCCCAGAGTCTGTTCATGGGATCTTTCCAGCTGGCAACAATCAAGATCCCACACGAGGTTGTTGGTCTTCTAGTGGATTAACCTCACCTGTTCTCACCAATCCCACACTTGGGATCTTAAGAAAAACAGGCTTATCTCTCCTTCATCAGATCATGATCTTCCAGTGCATAACCCACTGACCCCATACTTCCTACTGGGATTAGTAGGTGTGGTGCTTCTTATGTACCCGAGTTGAAAGCTTTCTACTCTACTTTGTAGAAAGAAAGATTTCTTTGGGTATAATTTGCTGTGTTTGTACTTTTGTTCAAAACCATACACTTTTTTTCAGCTGTTATGAGCATAACTGCCAATGACTACACTTGGTTCTATTTTGATACAAAGATCTTCACAGGAAGAATGAATGCATTTTCTCATGGAAAGGCTGCTACTTGTGCACTATGAACATCATCTTGTCCTCAGATACTGTAAAAATAGGGCCAATATTATGTTGTGGGTATTGAGATACTAGCAATTAGGTGGCCCATGTGATAAAGAAATCCTAGAGAAAACAAGAAGACACTCTGCCTGGTATCTGACACTAACAGAAGGTGACATAACAGGAACCCTGACATGTCTTGTATTACTACAGTTGTACTAAGGAGCCATCAATTGCTGTAACAAAAGTTGAGTCACGAAGGATCTGAGAGGTCTGGGTGAGGCAGAGAGTCAATCTCTCTAGAACGCCACAAGGAAGGAAGGAAGTCATAATTTTCTAGAGATAAACATTAATGACAGAGGCAGCTCCCAGGAGATGTGACAGTGACTCTGATTTCTGTGCTCTGCAGAACTTTGCGACATTCCCATCCCAAACAGGGCCCAGTGAATTTTTAGCTGAGGAGTCACATTTATTAGCAGAAAACCTTCATATGGCAGTTAAGTACACATTGACGTGACTCCCTGGATGTATCACTTTATATATGTTTGTCTCATATTTCTCCCTGGCAATCTCTGAGTAACCTCAGTTTTTAAATTTTATTTTAGAGTTTTCAGTGCTTTCTGCCCCGTTCTTTTTTCTTTGTATTCTTTATCTGAACTTCCAGAGTTAAGTGAAACTTCCCTGTAATCCTGCGTAGGCAGTGTTTCCAAACACAAGCCCCGGGGACAAGCATAGGGAGATTCATTGCAAACTTACAGAACTACTGGCAGTTTTATTTGGGGCCACACTGGGGATTAATGATGTGTGTGTGGAGAAAATATAGCAACTATTTTCCATTCCCAGCATTGTGGTTTTGAGGAAATATGATTTAAACTTTAAAAAAAAAAACCTTAGACCTTAGACGAATGTTTCATAGTTATTCTTCTTCTTCAAGTTTTTATTACAATTAGTCATATTGTGTTTTTGTGCACATGTATAGCTACATGGGTACTGCAGTACTCTGTGTGTAAGTGAAATTGCAACTTGAATTAATTACTTATTTCCTTACATGATATGAGTCCCAGAGATGTAATTCATGTGGTTGTTAGGCAGTGAGCTTTTTTACATACCAAACCCATTTCAATAGCTTCTTGGTTGTAGTTTTAAATTAATTAATTTAATTCACTTTACATCCCAATTGTAGCCCCCTCTTTCCTCTCCTCTCTGTCCAACCCTCCCTAACCCCCCCCCCGCTCTCCTATTCTTCAGAAAAGGGGAGCCCCATGCACCCACTTACCCCAGGTCAACAGGATTGAGCACCTCCTCTTTTGAGTGATCAATATGCAGGCGGCTGAGTTCATGTCAACAACAGCACCTGTTCCCCTTACTAAGGGACCCACATGGAGCCTGTGCTGCCCATCTGTTACATCTCTGTAGGAGACCTAGGCCCAGTCTACACTTGGTCCTTGCTGGGTGCCTCAGTCTCTGCAAGCCCATCTGGGCCCTGGTTAGTTGGCTCTATAGGTCTTTTGGAGTTCCTGTCATCTCCATATCCTTCTATCCACCCCCCCACACACACACACATTTCCACAAGACTCCTTATGCTTCACTCAATGTTTGGCTATGAGTCTCCACATCTGATTGGATCTGCTGCTAAGTGTTTCCTCCCAGAGGTACATTTACACAATGGAATACCAGATGCAGAAAGACACACATGGTATGTACTTACTTATAAGTGATTATTAGCCATATAGTACAGGATGAATATACTATAATACACAGACCCAAAGAAGACAAGTAACAAGGAGGACACAGGGGAGCATGATTAAATCTTACTCAGAAGGGGAAATAGAATAGTCAACAGAAGCGGTCAAAGAGAAGGAACAAGATAGGTGAGGGAATCAAGAGAAATGATGGGGGTGGGAGAACACAGGGCCTGCAGAGAGAAGATAAACGAAGGACAGATCCATCACTGTGACAAGCTGGAGACGTAGGACAGAGTAGGCTTCTGGGAGGATAGGGGTGTGGCTCTAGCTGAAATTCCTAGTAGCAGGGGTCATGAAGATGGAAGAGGGCATCCCCTTACTAGACAGGACTCATAGTCGAGAGAGAGGAGCACCAACCCACCCCAAAAAATGTAAGCCAGAATTTACCCTGCCTACAAGATGTTCGAGATTGAGGTTATGTTCAATGCCTGGCCCAACCTGAGACCCACTCCATGGGAGAGAGCCAACCCCTGACACTATTAACTTCATGGTCATTTTAATGTTAAGTTCTACCTCTATGGAACACTTGGTATGCTCTTGCACACCAACAGACTTTCTTACACTGAAAATTTACCTTTCCTCCATGTTTTTCTTATAATCTTGTTCATTAATGGGAAAGTGGGATTTTTAATTTTGAATATTCTTTAATATATTTTCAAGTATTATATTTTTGTTGAACAAATAGATGCCTTAGTTAATGAATGAATAGAAAGATTAATTTTCTAGAAAATTCAAAACATATTATCTCACTTCCAAGAAGTGAGGAACAACCTTACATCAATGTGTTGTGGATCTCAGTGAGTGATATTTCTTCTCCAGTCACATCTAAGAGGCATGGTCAACGTTATACAAGGGGAAAATCCCAACCTAATCCAATCTGCTTCATCCAAATCAAAACCAAATTCCTATTATTTTTCATTTTTGAAAATATTGTCCACAGAAATTTGAAAAGGAAGAACACACAACTAATTACCTATTCTCACTCCTTGATATGCTGGCATTTGTATATATGTAATTCTATGGTTTTATCTAGGAAAATAGACATGAGGTGTGACAAAATATGAATCATTCTAATCTTTCTTTCTCATCTTCTTGTCTTCTCTTCCACTTCCTCCCTCTGCTCATTCAAAACTGCCTTATATTTCCTCAATTCCTCAACAAGGCATTTAATTCATTTTGAAATATATTAGATAAAGGGTCATTATCTCACTTCTTCCTGAGTTGATTATCTGGGTCTTTTTGTGGCATTTCAGAATCTGTTACATGATCTTCTGTATGATGGACTTCAGGCACCAGAGCATGTAACTTTTTTATTTTTCTTTTTTACTTTCATTCATTCATTTATTTAAGCACGTTGCAGCCTCATGTCAGCCCCCTCCCTCCTCTCTTCCCAGTCCCACTTCATGCCCATATCTTCGCATTCCTCCTTCCTCTTCTCAGAGAAGGGGAGGCCCCCAGGGAGTACCAACCCACCCTGGCACCTGAGGTCAAAGTAGTCACCTTAGCTAGGAAAACCAGATCCAAGGGCAGGCCACAGAGACAGAGACAGCCCCTACTCCCATTGTTAGGGGATTTACATGATGCTCGGGCTGCACATCTGTTACATTGTGTAGGGGGCCTAGGTCCAGCCCATACATTCCCTTTTGTTGGTTATTCAGTCTCTATGAGCATCCATTGGCCCACGTTAGTTTACTCTGTACATCTTGTAGTGTACTTGACCCCTCATGCTCCCTCTAGCTTTCTTCCCACTCTTCCACAAAACTCCCGGAGCTGTGTCTATTGTTTGGCTGTGGATTTCTGCACTTTTTATCATCAGCTGCTTCATGAAGCCCCTCAGAAGACAGTTATGCTAAACTCCAGTCTGTAGGCATAGCAAAGTATCATTAGTAGTGTCGGGGGTTGGTTCTCTCTCACGGAGTGGGTCTCAAGTTCAGCCAATATTGGTTTGCCATTCCCTCAATCTCTTCTTGATCTTTTTCCCTACACTTCTTGTAAGCAAGACAAATTTTAGGTCGAAAATTTTTTGAGTGGGTTGGTGTCCTTCTCCCTCCACTAGAAGTCCCTCTTGACTACAGGGGATGGAAACCCAGGCTCCATATCCCCCTCTGCTGGTAGTCACAGCTCAGGAGTTTTTACCATTCTTTAGACTACTGATTGAGACTCAACTGTTTTCATTTTCCTGTGAGCTCCTCAACTCTCAAGGGAATGTCACTGCAAAAGAATCTGTGTGATTAGTATCTGACACACATCAATTCCACTTCAGGCTTCAAGTTCAAAGACTAATAGTAAAATAAGCAAAAATGAATTGTGATCTGTTATGTGTGTGTTCACACACACACACACACACACATGCACACACACACACATACACTTTATACTCATAGTAACCATATTCTTTTGATACTACTAGATGATAAAGCTAGAGAGATGACTTATAGAAAGGACTAGACCTTCCATTTGCTATGATAAAATGTCTAAACCAAAAAATGTATAAAATTGCCTTGAGCTCATGATTTGAGGAATTTTAGTTATAGGCCCTGGCTCCAGTGATTCTTTGCCTGTGGTGAGACACATCACAGTAGGATCACATGATAGATGGTATTCACCTCACAATGGATAGAAACACATGTCTGCCTAGGCGATTTTCTCTTTCCTTATTTATTATTCCACTCAGGCTCCATTTCTGTGATATGGTGCCTCCTTCCTTTCATGTGGATCTTTTTCCTTAAATTATTGATAGGTATAAACACCCTGCAAGACAATCTCAGAAGAAGTTTTACTTATATTCAGGTATTTGGAGATGTTAACCTTGAACATGCAGGTTTACATCTCAGAGCTCTCAGTTATTGACCTTATATCATTTCACTGTATCTTGCTTCCTTTGTTTGTGTATGAATGTCTTTTTGTATTTCTATGTCTGTATGTGAACATGTTTATGTATGTGTTCACATGAATACTTATGTTGCATAAATATGGAGACTAGTGGACAGCTACAGGTGTCATTCTTAAACATTATGCATGTTTTCGATTTTTAAATAAGGCTTCTGATTGGCTTCTATTTTGTCAAGTAGTCTAGGCTAGTAGGTCAATGATTCCCAGGGATCCACCTGTCTCCACCTCTCCAGCATGTATTGTAACATCTGACTTTTTAAAAACTGCTCTGGGGATTAAACTCAGGTGTTTCTGTTTGCAAAGCAAGTACTTCAAAGAATAATACCATCTCTCTAGGCCACCTTGCTCCTTCTTATGACTCTAAATGACTAAACCATTAGGCATTAGACATCTCACTCAATATCTTTTTATCACACTAAATGGAATCTCTCTAATCATTTAACCCTTATTTCCCATGGTATGAATACGTGCTATAAAGCAATGCAAATATAATTAATGCAATGTAATGTGTTAAAATAGTTAAAATAAGAAGTGATACAGTTTTAATCTTATCACATAAAACAAACATACATAAAATTTAGTGACATTTTTAATTTTGATTTCTGTCATAATTCTGTAAAGCTTGTATCAACAATTATAGAATCTTGAATGAAACACCTAAACTGCTTTAAGTTAAAATATGTTTGACTGTTTTCATTATCTCCATTGCAACTACAGTAGGATAAGTATAAATTTTTTTTCATAGCAAAAGCACACAAGTAATGTTAGCACTTATCAAATGCTGCACCTTGCAAGGATATGCCAATGAGTTTTAAAATAATAAAGTGACCCCTCACTGCAACAAAATCGCTCAGAGAGACATACAGTGTTTGTACAAAGAGTTTTTGTATGGTATTGGTTTGTTGGGTGTAAACTGAATTGGGTGGGGGTTCACTTGAGTTTCTGCTTGGCAGGCCTTTAGCATGATGCTGGTGGTTTTCAAACTCCTTCTCCAGCCCACACCTCTCTCTTGACACCATACCGTAAATTCTGCTGCTTTTCGTCATCCTCTCAATGTCCTTCAGACCTCTGAGACTTACCTTGTCCGAAGATGGACTCGTTTCCTTTTATCTTCTCAAACCTGCTGTGGCTTCTATATTTTTATTTGACTGAAAGATATAACTTCGCACTCAAGCTGTCTAAACAAGAGATATAGGCATTACTCTGGAAACTCTTCCTATCCACTTCTTATCAGTCAACAAACTTTTAGAGTCTCTCCTAGTATTCCTCTAGGCCTATTTTGTGGGATCAGGCTACCCACACCTATGGACGAATCCACAAGCAAAGGATTCTATTTGAATAATCTAATGTGACACACTTACGTTAGGCTTCTCTGAAGTGGCTGTGCATCTCAGAAAAAAAGTTAGAAAGATTTGCAGAGCTAAAAACAAAACGAAAATTCAGTCTCCTGTCCAGATTTGTTGGCTTTCATGGTCTCCTCGTTGAGCTCCTGTCCCTAAACTGATGCACCAACCAAGTACAATGCAGGTAGAGAACCAAGACCTCCTGTTCAGATGTAGCTGATGGACAGCTCACTCTTCATGTGGATATCCTAATAAGGGGAGCAGGGACTTCCTCTGAAATGGATTCTGGTGCCCACAATTTGTTCACTTCCCCTTGGCTGGACACCCTTGCTGGGCCACAGAGGAAGAGGATACAGGCTATCCTAATGAGACCTGATAGGCTGGGGTCAGATGGTAGGGGAGGTGGGCCACCCTGTCAGAGGACTAGGAGAGGGGGAGAAGGGGGAAGAGGGCAGGAGGATATGAGCAAGGGGGTAACAGTTGGGATATAATGTGAATAAATTATAAAAAGTCATAAAACAAAAACCACTCCCCCCAAAACTCTGAAGGAATTACTTTATGAGGTCTTTTTGTCCAATTCTTTATTCTAATGGTATCAACCAGTATTTAAATGTCACAGTGAGTCTCAATTCTTTCTCCTGGAGCTTAAACATGGATACTAGCTTCTTAAAACTCCTGCTCTTCTCTACTTGGAAACCATAAAGAAAGAAAGTATGTGTACCTGATACTGCACTTGGTTTTGCATGTAGAACCCTGGAGCCTTCCTTCTTGTAGGAATGGAACTCAGAGAATCTAAAATGCTACAATATCAAAGTAGAGGGTTTCCTATGAAAAACCTGTGGTCCAGGTATAAGAACAAGATATTTATAAGAATTTGGATAATCCCCAGCCCAAAACTTTTAAGTGTATTTTTATTCACTTCTAAGTTGAAATTCAACATATATATTAGCTTTTTCTTACCTGTCTAGTGGAAATTATGCATTCCACAAGATCAAGGAGAAAGAACTATTCATTGTGTTGCCACAATTTTGACAATTGTGGGGATGTCCTGAGAAATAAAAGAATCAGAAATTTGTGACCAGATTTTCATCTTTCTGCATAGCTCCATTTATGGAAAAGCCACACAAGACAAAACCACCACCCCTGAGATGCCTTGATTATTATGGAGCACTCCAGTCACCCAGAAGCATAGACTTTTCTGAGCTTTCTGAACTTGCATTGTAACCATGGTTACAGAAAGTATACGATGAAAAGATGGCCTGAAAATCAGTTAGCAGAATGCACAAGAACTGAGTTACCATGAAAACATAGATTGTGATCTCATTGGTGAAAGCTGCCCACAAGCATTTCACAAGGAACTAAAAACATTATATTGAACAATGGAAAACATCAAGTGGGTACAGGTACATAAACATGCATTTAAGGTGGAAGAGGAAGATCAGGATATTATGCAAGTTGAACAGAAGAGCTGAACAGAAAGAAATGGAATAGCCAGGGCAATTACTGAAATGAAGCAAATAATGACAACTAACTAGTATACACTTCTGAGCAAGAAAATTATGAAGGACAAGAGTAAAAGTTTCAAATAGAATGAAAAATTCTCAAGAAAGAAAGTAAAAAGAAATGAGGAAAACAAAGAAACAAAGATGCATAAAATAATCTCTTCCTCTCTGGCCTGGCAAGGCTACCCTACAACTCTCAGAACTCTGCTTAGTGCGCAGCTTGGAGTCTCAGTAAATGTCCCTGTCCTCTGCTGGGTGGAGTCTCTCAGAGGGCATTTACATTGGGCTAAAATCCACTTATAAATGAGTATATTCTTTGTGTGTTTTTTTGGGTCTGGGTTATCTCACTCAGGATGATCACTTCTAGTTCCATCCATTTGCCTGCAAATTTCATGATTTCCTTGTTTTTAATAGCTGAGTACTATTCCATAGTGTAGATGTACCAAGGTTCTTTATCCATTCTTCAGTTGAGGAACATCTAGGTTGTTTCCAGATTCTGGCTATTACAAATAAACCTGCTATGAAGATAGTTGAGCAAACGTCCTTGTATGTTGTAATGGTCGAGCATTTTTCAGGTATATGCCCAGGAGTTATATAGCTGGGTCTTGGGGTACAACTATTCCCAACTTCCTAAGAAAGCACCATATTGATTTCCAAAGTGCTTGTATGATTTTGCACTCCCACCAACAGAAGAAGAGTGTTCCCCTTTCTGTGCATCCTTGCTAGCACATGTTGTCACTTGAGTTATTGATCTTTGCTACTTGGATAGGTGTAAGATGGAATCTCAAGGTTGTTTTGATTTGCATTTCCCTGATGACTAGGGATGTTGACCATTTCTTTACATGTTTTTTAGCCATTCAATATTACTCTATTGAGAATTCTCTGTTTAGTTTTGTACCCCATTTTTAATTGGATTACTTGGTTTGGTGGTGTTTAATTTCTTGAGTTCTTTATATATTTTAGATATTAGCCCTTTGTCGGATGGAGGGTTGGAAATGATCTTTTCCCAGTCTGCAGGCTGTCATTTTGATCTGTTGACAGTGTCTTTTACCTTATAGAAGCTTTTCAGTTTCATGGTGCTCCATTTATTAATTGTTGATATTAGAGCCTGAGCTGTTGGTGTTTTGTTCAAGAAATTTTCTCCTCTGCCAATGAGTTCTAGGCTCTTTCCCACTTTGTCTTCTGAAAGATTTAGTCTGTCTGGTTGAGGTCTTTAATCCACTTGGACTTTGGTTTTGTACAGGGAGGTTACATGAACTACAGTGGACACTGGTTAAACTGAGGTCAGATGTTAAAGGAGGAGGGCTCCCCTTTCTAAGAACTAGGGGAGGAGGGAAAGGGGATGAGGGAGAGGAAGGGATCTGGAGGTGATGAGGAAGGGCACTGCAATCAGGATGTAAAGAATTCAAACTACAGAACAAGCAGGTAACTTATATTGCTAATCCCATTCATGGGAATAGCTCTGAGACTGGCTGAGACATGATTGTCTATGCATAGACAAGGTCTCATGTTGGTCACAGATTCTCTATGGACTTATCATTAGAGGCCATTCTGAGTATGGCTTAAAGGAAGATTTGGAGATGTCTTACTTCTGCTCATACAATGAGCAGAGAACCCGCCTTAAGTACTCTGTACATCTGTCACACCTCATACAATTATAATGTTAAAATTGTATAATGCTTGTGAGAAATTATGTTTTCAGAACAAAAGAAGCAGATAATGATGCTGGATCAGACCTGACAGGATTCATTCCTCTCAGCATTTTGCACGCTGACAAGCTGCATTCTCTAGGTTCCAGACCCAGGCGCCACTGTTGCTGTCACCCTTCAGAATTGAACAGCTTCCAGGACAGCACTGGAGGAAAGCATCTCATCCCAATTGGTTTAGAATTTCAGACTGTCCCACACAGGACTCCTATTAAGCCTGGAATGTCTCAACATTTAGAAACTGGACCACAAATGCTATCCCTGGCTTACTAAACCATTTTCCCCAATTTGGGTCCAGGGGGGCTTCAAAGGTATTATCCGCCCTAAATTATCCAGAAGAAACCTTAAGAGAACAATGTTCCAGTTCCTTTGATGGGGTCTGTGTAGGTTTCTGTTTGATCTCTTGGGCTACAGACACTTATACTCATCAGGAGGTGGTTATAAGTTATTACTGGTCTTAGACCAGTAAGAGAGAAAAGCTGTGTTTGACTCAGGGACATCTCTCTGAGATAGGAGTTTAAAAGAAAGAAAGAGGGAGATAGAAATATTGAGCAAGGATAGAACAAAATGTAGATTATTGAATCTACTCCTCAACTCAAAGTGTTAATTGTTACTCACCAATAAGATTATTTTTAATTCATTGGTATAGAAGTTTGTATATTGATGCAAATCATGGTCATGTCAAAAGGTTGTCTAATTTTATCACAAGAATATATATTTTAGGTATAACAGATAGATATGATTCTATAGATACATAAGGTAAAATAGTTAAATAACATCTTCAAAAGCCTCAGAGACCTACAGAATACGGCATTTAAAGATGTTTTTATTACTCTAAAGTTCTTTGACAATAAGACAAGTTGACTCCTGGCAACACCTGGCCTACCTCAAAGAAGATGATGAACATCAAAGAATATCCTTATGGAGTTGGCTCAAATGAGGCAAACCAGCCGCTGGGGAAAATATCCTCACTTCTGCCATATACAGAACTCTGCCTAAAAATGGGCAAGTTTAGAAGTAGGCAGAGTCGATGGCCGAACTCTGCCAAGACACGGTAAGCAAGTCCTCAGTAGTTCCTTACTTGCAAATATGTCTGTCAGACATAATGGGCTAGGAGGCCGAAGATTATGCTCCAGCATTACGGAAAGTGTTGAGTGCTTGTTCAGGCAGTAAACCTTCTCGGTCATTTTCTCATTTTGGAAGCTGCTAACCTGAACTTCCAGTTCACTCAGATATTTAAGTTTTATCCCTTCTCAAGTCTCTGATAGGGTTGAGGACCAGGTAGTTTAGTCTTACAATTATGCTTAGTTGATTAGGGGTTAAGATGTTTTAGATCAAAATAGACGTTTTAAGTCAATACAGATGAAATATGATAGATACTGATTTTCACTTAGAAAATCACTTGTCACTTAGACCTGACAAGATAGGAAAGATGGTTTCTTCAAGTTAGACAAATACAAATAGCCAAATCACTATGAATGGAACATTTATGTAACTCCTGATTATCTCATGGTTATTTATGATGTATGTAGTTTATTTTATTCATGTGTAATAATGTATATATATATGTTAAAATTAATTTTAAAAAGAAAAAATGTAAAACACCTAAAAGTTTCAAGCATTCATCTTAATTCACTGGCTTTGTAGTTATTCTCAAGCCCCTACTTTCATAGTTAGATACCCTAAGGAGAAGAACAATTAAAGTTCCTCTGAATTATGCCAAAACAAGGCAAGGATGGATGTAGGCAGAGTTGACGACCAAACTCTGCCAATTCAGAGTAAGCAAATCCTCAATAGTTCCTGCCTCACAAATATGTCTGTCAGATATATCAGGCCAGAAGGCTGAAGAAAATGTTCCAACATAATAGAGAGTTTTGAGTGACTATTCGGGTAGAAAACTGTCTCTGTCATTCTCTCATTCGGAAAGCTGCTAATACTCACTCCCGGCATACTCAGGTAATCAAGTTTATTCCTTCTCAAGTCTCTGATGGGGTTGAAGACTAGGTAGCTTAGTTTTTACAATGAAGCTTAGTTGTTTAGGGGTTAAGATGTTTTTTAGGTCCAGATAGATATTTTCAGTTGGTAATGACAAGATGTGATGGAGATTGATTTACATTCAGAATTTTAGACACAAGATAGGAAAAATGTTTTCTTCAAGGCTGCCAAATACAAATAACCAAAACATTAAGAATGTAACAGTTATATAATTCCTGATTGTGTCATTGTTCTTCTTGCTATAGGTAGTTTATTGTATATACGTGTAATCGTATAAATGTATATGTAAAAAACAAATGTTTAATTAATTAAAAATAAAAAATAAATTAAAAATAAAAATAAAGATAAAGTTCCTCTGAAAATAAACCTCACCAAATGGGAAATGTACAAAAGCATGTGTCTTGGAATGATGAAAACTTGAACATGAATGCATTCTTTGAATTAAAAACCATTGAGATCTTTAAAAAAAGATGCATAAAGTAGAATTAAATTAAAACAACAGAAACAGAATCTGAATTGAAGGAGATTATTCTAGAAAATTTTCCTAAAATAAAGGAAATTTTAGGACAGGCACTGACGTATGTTTGTGTCTTGGGAAAACCTGCTCCATCTTGTTAGATTAATGTGTCATTACATTCACACATGTACACACAAATAAAGAACATGTAGCATTAACACACTAAACAAATGAAACCACTCACTTTCGATGTCACATGACAGTAATACAGTTACAAATTTTCTAGAAAGTTTATGTTAGAACTAAAGAACTGTATCCACATATAAAGAAAAGATAGAGTTTTCATCTCACAAGGTACAAAACCTCTAAAACCATCATTTGAAACATTTAATGAAAAATTAAGTATTAGCCAACAAAAAGAATAACAAGAGAAAAACATGGAGACAGTTAAATTTATTTAATCTAGAGCTGAGGTTTTTTAAACTGTGAAATAGTGTTTTATAACAGATATGCCATAAACACTCACAGCATCAATACAATATGACAGTTTAGGTTTTTATACCATTCTTTCTTCAAAAATATTTTTTTTAAACTGTGATTTTGTTCTCCTTTGGACAGATATTAGGCCACTTGAAGTGGGCTCAGCCAATTATCATTCTGTTAGCTTAAGATGCTATCTTTCTTCTGTTGTCATTTTCTACTGTTGCTACTTCTGTCTTGAACCCTCTTCCAGTGCATTTCTCAGAGCTGACACTGTCTCATTTCTATAACTTTTATTTCACTTTTGTCTCTCTCATCACTTACTGATTTTGGCATGCATAATTGGATCAGTCCTTCATTTTAATTAACTTGGTTTTTTTCCTTATTATGCATCATTTAATTTTTGCTTCTTTTATGTCAGCTAATTTCTTTGCATTTTACAACTTCGAGCTTAATTGTTTGCTTTGGTTTGCTCTGAGTCAGGGTTCATTGTTCATCCTGTGCCAACCTCCTAACTCACATTTCCAAATGCTGGGATTACAGACTTTGCCATCATTCCCAGTTCATTCTATTTTATAGATATGCCTATCCAAAGTAATTAACTTATTTTTATAAAGCATACTATTATGAGGAACTTACAGCAATATTATTGTCAGGATATTATGTTTACATACTTCTTAATACCACAAGTAGTATGCAGACAGCAATGTTGCATGAAATATGCCATTGCTAATGCTTCAGAAATATTCTTAGTAGCCAGGCAGTGGTAGCACAAACCTTTAATCCTAGCACTTGTGAAGCAGAGACAGCCAACTCTCTGAGTTTGAGGCCAGCCTGGACTATAGAATGATTTCCAGGACAGTCAGGGACACACAGAAAAACCCTGTCTCAAAAAAGGCAAAAGAAAAGAGAAGGGAAAGGAAATGAATGAAAAGAAATTCTTAGAATGCACACAGGGCATCATGTGGTCTTTGCCATATAATTATATATATGAGATTACTCTCTATGCTTTGGAATGGATATTGAGCCAGTGAATTGCAGAATCACAGAATGGTTAAAGCTATATTTAGAAACTGCATGACACCAAGTCTCAATTTGTCTTACCTAGAACTCTACTTCAAGAATAAATCATACTGTATGTATGCACTTGTGTACTTAATCCCACTTATATCACATGTGAGGCTCATGTATCTACTGTGACAGCCAGATGCTAAGCAGTCCTGCCTGTACCATGCTGTAATGTTGCTTTGTGTAACCATAACACCCGTTTATTCCAAGCTAAGGCCCCATCTAAGTCCTCACAGCTTCTAATTTGCTCTACATTAAACTTTTTTGTTATTTTCAATATATCATATAAAGGAAAAGTACATATTGCCTCTGTATAAAGGCTTTCTTTTATCGCACATAGTTCCCTTTCAATTCATTAAATTTTTTGTGCGGAACCAAACAATGTTTTTTATTACTGAGTAGAATTACGTGAAACACAAGTATAACAGATTATCCAAACTTTTGGTCTACATTAGGATTATTTTCTGAGTTTTTTCTATTGTGAATAAATACACCAATTAATATTTGTATAGAAATTTTACTACATGAACAGATGTTTCCTCTTGCCAGATATTAATATCCATATGTACAATATCTGGGCTATACAACTCAAACATTGCATTCATAAGACAATTCCAATTGTCTTTCAGAATTATTATGTCATTTGACAGGTCTATGGACAAGACATGAATAATATTCCTCTGTATACTCATTAGCATTTTAAGAACCATTCTGATAGGTCTGCTGTGATGCACCACCATTTAAAGAGAGGCATTTCCTTGAGGATTAAAGATGTTAAACATCATTTTTATATGCTGAGTTCCTATACATGTATCTTCCTTTGTAAGATGTCTGTCCTTTCATTTTTTCCTAATTAAATTGTTCACTTCTTATTGTACAGTTCTACAGTACTAGATCTTGCAGTGATATATGGTTTGATAATAAATTTCCTAGTCTATAGCTTGTATATTTATTTCATACATAGATCAAACATTTAAAATATTTTGACCTGTGTTTGGCTAGCAGATGGAACTGAAGACTACAAAACATCAGTGTCAATTGTCCTCCACCCTGAGGAGGCTGGCAGAGCCATCAAAACAGCTCTCTGCTGATGCATCTTTCCACCTGCTCCCCAGCTTTCCAGCCTATGTAGGTCAAAAACATCGAGCAAGCAGAAACAGAATAGTCACTTCAACAACATCAGAAATGAAAAGGGTGGCATAAAGACAGAAACAGAGGAAATTCAAAGAATCATTAAGTCTTGCTTCAAAAGTCTATATGTGACAAAATGTGAAAATCTAAATGATATGGTTGTTTCTTGGTAGTTATCAATTACCAAAATTGAATTAAGTCAGGTAAACAAAGTAAGTAGCCCTATATCTGCTACCAAAATAGAAGCAGTCATCAAAAGTCTTCCAAAGAAAAGAAAAAAAGACAAAAAAAAAAAAAAAAGAAAAAAGAAAAAAAAAGAAAAAACAAAACCAACCAAACAAACAAACAAAAACAAAAAACAAAAAACAAAAGCCAGGGCTAGATGGACTCAGTCCAAAATTCTACAAGACTTTGAAAGAAGAGCTAATGCCAATTCACTTCAAATTCTACCAGACTTTCAAAAGAGAGCTAAACGAATTCTCTTCAAATAATTACACAAAATAGAAGCAGAAGGAACCTTAGGAAACTTATTCAGTGAGGCTACAGTCACTTGATACCTAAACCATACAAAGACACAATGAAAGAAAATTTCAGGCCACTTTCTTTTATGAACGCTGATGCAAAAATACTCAATAGCAAAAATACTCAATAAAATACTCAGAAACCAAATCTAGTAACACATTGAAATGATCATTCACCATGACCAAGTAGACTTCATTCCAGGCATGAAGGGATGGTTGAATATTCAGAAATCCATCATGTAAACAAAATGAAAGAAAAAAATACATGATCATCTCAGATGCCAAAAAAGAATTTGACAAAAATCAACACCCATTCATGTTAAAAGTCTTGGAGAGATCAGGGATAAAAGGCACATACTTTAACATAGTAAAGGCAATATATAGCAAGCCTATAGCCAACATCAAACTAAACAGAGAGAAACTTCAATCAATTCCACTGATATCAGGGACAAACCAGGCTGTCCACTCTTTCCATATCTCTTCAACATAGTACCTTAAGTCCTAGCTAAAGCAATATGACAACTAAAGGAGACCAAGGGAGTACAAATTGTAAAGGAAGAAGTCAAATATTACTATTCACAGATGATACGATAGTATACACCACTGACCCCAAAATTCACAAAGGGACTCCTACAATTGATAAACACCTTCAGCAATGTGGCTGGATACAAAATCAACTCAAAAGAATCAGTAGCCCTCCTGTATACAAACGACAACAGAGATGAGAAAGAAATTAAGGAAACTACACCCTTCACAATAGCCACAAGTAATTTAAGGTACCTTGGAGTAAGACTAACCAAGCAAGTGAAAGACTTATATGAAAAAACTTCAAGTCTCTGAAGAAATAAATTGAAGAAGACATCAGACAATGGAAATATATCCCATACTCGTGGATCAGGATAATCAACATATTAAAAAATGGCCATCTTACCAAAAGCAATCTAAAGATTCAATGCAATCCCTATCAAAACACTTACACAATTCTCCACAGATATTGAAGATCAATGCTTGACTTCATACGGAAAAAACAAAACTCAGAATAGCTAACACAATCCAGTACAATAAAAGTTCTTCTGGAAGAATCTCCATCCTGATCTCAAGCTTTACTATAGAGCAACAGTAATAAAAATAGCATGATACTGGCATAGAAATAGGCTGGGTGATCAATGGAATTGAATCAAGGACCCAGAAACACACCCACACACCTATGAATACTTGATTTTTGACAAAGAAATCAAAACCATAAAATGGAAAAAAGGTAGCATCTTCAACAAATGGTGTTGGTCTAAGCAGATGTCTACCTGTAGAAAAATGCAAATAGTTTCATATGTATCACCAGGCACAAAACTAAAGTCCAAATAGATTAAAGACCTCAAAATAAAACCAGACATACTAAATCTGTTCAAAGAGAAAGTGGGGAAGAACTTAGAAGTCATTGGCACAGGAGACAGCTTCCTAAACAGAACACCAACAGCTCAGGCTCTAAGATCAACCATTCATAAATGTGACACTATGAAACTAAAAAGCTTCTGTAAGGCAAAAGACACCATTAGCAGAACAAAACGACAGCCTACAGACTGTGAAAAGATCTTCCCTAGCCCTACATCTGACCAAGGGATAATTCCCAAAAAATATAAAAACTCAAGAGAGTAGACACCATCAAACCAAATAACCCAATTTAAAAATGGGATACAGAGCTAAACAGAGAATTCTCAACAGAGAAACACTGAATGGCTGAAAAATATTGACTCTGATTCCATCTTACACCTACCAGAATGGCTAAGATAAAACACTCAAGTGACAGCACATGCTGGAGAGTATGTGGAGAAAGGGGAATACTCCTTCATTGCTAGTGGGAGTGCAAACTTGTACAATCACATTGGAAATCAATTCGGTGCTTTCTCAGGTAATTGGGAATAGTGCTACCTCAAGACCCAGCTATACCATTCCTGGGAATATACCCAAAAAATGCTCCACAATACAACAAGGACATTTGTTCAACTATGTTTATCGCAGCCTTGTTCATAATAGCCAGAGTCTGCAAACCATCTAGATGTCCCTCAACTGAAAAAGGGATAAAGTATCGGTGGTACTTTTGCACAATGGAATACTATCCCCGCTATCAAAAACAAGGAAAATTTGAACTGTGCAGGCAAATGGACAGAACTAGAAACGATCATCCTGAGTGTGGTAACCCAAACCCAGAAAAGAATGTGATATATACTCACAAGTGGTTATTTGCCCAATACTGATTCCTCTGAGAGACTCCACCCAGCAGGTGAACGAGACTGATGCTGGGACTCGCATCATGACTCTGGGTGAAGCCCTGAGAGTTGCATGGAAGAGATGAGGGATGGAAGGACCTGGAGGGTTCAGGAATTCCCCCCAAGGAGACCGTCATGCCCAGCGGATCTGGACCTAGGTAGGCCTGCACAAACTGATACAACAACCAAGGACATTGCAGAGAACCCCTTGTTGAGAAGTAGTTGACTGACAGCTTATCAGGAGAGGAGAGTGGGGACTGCCTCTGACAGCACCTCTGGTACCTGTGATTTGATCACTGCCCCCTTGGCGGGGTGGCATTGCGGGCACAGAGAGGAAGGAGATGCAGGCTATCCTGATGAGACCTGATAGGCTGAGGTCAGATGTGGGGAAGGGGAGAGGCAGGACCACCCCCCCACCCCCGCAGCCTGAGTGTGTGAATGGGAAGATAATAGCGACGGGATAACAATCTGTATGTAATGTGAATATATTATAATAAATTTAAAAATTTTTTAAATAAATAAAATATTTTGAATGATTTATCAATTTTACCTTTAAAGCCTCATGACTTCGACATCAGAAAAAGCTATTATACTTTTTGTCAATTTCACAATCTCCTTGATTTTCTCTAAAAGTTTTATTATTTGCACTTTTCATTTCTGTCCATTTTGATATAAATATTATATAAGATGTATGAGGCATTTTTCCTCCGTTAACTTTTGCCCCTTTGTTTTAAAAAAAATCAACTGGATATCTTTGGGCAGGGCTATTTTTTGGTTCTCTGATCTGTTTCAATGATCAATTTCTCTGACAAAATGATACCGCACCGTGTCAGCCAGGGAGTGGTGGCACATGACTTTAATCCCAGTACTTGGGAGGCAGAGGCAGGCAGATCCATATAAATTCTACCAACCTGGTCTACAGAGCGAATTCTAGGCCAACCAAGGTTACAGAGAAAAACCTTGTCTCAAAAAACTAAACCAAACCAAACAAACAACAACAGGAAGTCCAAAAACCTCATTTTGTCTTCATTCTTGTGAGTACTCAGAAATTTTGAAAGAATTATATTTCTCACTATGATGATCTTATATTTTTACACTCTGTTCTTTGCTGTGTGGATTTAGAAATTCTCCTGATCAGATTGACATAAAGAAGCTTGGGTTTGGATGCAGTGACATCAATAGATCAATTTGAGAAAAGTTGACAAGATGATGTGTCTTAAAATCAGTGAAAAATAACATGCAGTTGCAGAATTAAGGCCATCCTTCATGCCCTCATGAATATTTTGTAATTTTTGTCAGACAGCCTTCCACACAAAAAAGCGGATACATATTTTTAGAAGTGCATCCACGAGTTTTTAACTATTACCAATTTTTCAATCTTTTTGGAATTTTTTGTTTTATGTATATGAGTGATATGCCTACATGTAGGTTTTGTGAATCATATGGATATCAGAGGAGAGTGCCATGTCAGTGATTGGAATTGAACAAGGGTTTGTTTTTTTTTTTTTTTTTTTACAAGAGCATTAAGTCCTCCTAACTGATGAACCATCTCTCCAACTCCTTGTACTATGATTTTAATTATAACATGCAAAAGTTTCCATTATCAAAATAATCACACAATAAAATTGATCCAATTAAGCCATAAAAATAGAATTATCATCCAAAACCTTAAAGTAAAAATAAATATGATTTAATAGCATCGGAATAAGAGCAAGCTCATTTGATGATACTAATGTAAATATGAAATATAATATTTAGAAAGTTAAGAGTGCATGACCACAGAGCAAATCAAGTGTCATGATGCATAAGACATATATATCAAATTAATTTATTCAATAACAATAAAATAGAAGTTTCAACTCTTGGAGTCAGATATAAATAGGTAAAAACAAACATAATAAAATATTAAAAAATAAAAGAGAATCTGACTCTTAAGCAAAAACATATGAAAAAACTGAAAGATCAGATGGCACAGGAAGTGAGGCAGAACTGGGATATGTAGAGGAAGGTTAAACTGTAATCAAATATATTATATGAGAAAAAATCTATTGTCAATAAAGTAAAAAATAAAGTGTTGGATACCCCCTCCATTAAAAAAAAAACATAAATTGATAGGAAAATTCTTAACTCAAATTCAATAATGAAAAAATTGATCTGGATAAAGCAATTTTAGAATCACCTAATTTCATAAAATGTGCGTCTATATACTCACACACATATGACAGATAATATCTGCATAAATCACACATTACAGTTTTAAAGGAAAATGGAATAGTCATGCATATTAGAAAAATAGATGTTCACATAAGTACAGATATAAGTATGCAGGTGACAAAACAACATATATAATAAGAAATATCAAATTTGCCTTAAAATAATTTCCCTGTGATCAAAAAGACAAAATACTCCCTATTTTTAAGTATTCAAGACAGATTTGTAACACTGGCCACACTCTGGAAAAGTAGATAAATTCCATTAAAGTATACGAAATAAAATGGCTGTTGACGGTTTGCTAAAACTAAAAATTGTGAATGCAGTTTGAAAAAACTGATGCTTCAAAAATAATAAAGTGAAATATGTATGCAATATTTAAATCCACATATGTGTATGTTAAATCTCATTTCAGGGAGTCTATTTCAACTGTGTTAAAATATTAAGGATGCTTTTGGTGTCATATTTCCCTTGTGACCCAAAATGTCGCTGTCATATCAAACATCTCGTAAATAACAAATATAAATTCTGAAATAACGGCTATCAAGCCCAAAGGCAATAGATTATGAACACTGTCTTCAGATATAGAAGAGGAGTTGATCCTTTGAAGAAAAAATTAAATTGGGTCAGATCCTTTGATTCGCTCTGTACAGAATTTAGCCCGAAACTAGGTCACACATTACATGCTGTGCAGGGTGATTAAAACTAGGAGAACATGTGTAGTTTTATTTACTTGAAAAACCAGGTTTTGACAGAGAAAAATGTAATGAAAAGATGAATCTTACACAACAGTGGGTAGGATTTGAGAAGCCTAGGATGACCTAATGAATTGCTTCTCGTTTTTGCCTGACCTCTGAGCTATGGCTTAGGGTAAGTGCAGAGAGCAGGGTTGAATATGTTTTCATTGACTTCTAAAAGACACCAGCTCATTTCATCCAATTGACTAAACGCTAAAAACATGAGACAGGACCTAAGATCACTTCTTCAAAGAAGCGTGACAGAATTGAAAGTTGTTTCATGTCAACATGTCTAAGCTATAAACATGAAATAATAAACAATACAGGCCAATGTTGATATGATCTAAGTACTTGAATTAGTATATATTTTAAAGCAGTGCTTATAAACATCTTTAAACGTCAAAGAAAAAATCTGTTCCATCAATAAAATATTAGGAACTGAATATGAACTGTATTCCAGAAAATGGGATCTCAGAGGAAGTAGAGGAGGGTAATGAGTTTTTCATATGAATCAAATGCATTATGTACATTTATAAAACAACCAGAAATATATTTTCAAACTTTTCAAATGAAAAATCCAATATCTGAAAATAAAAAGGAATAAAAAAGCCTAATTGTATTATATAAACTTCAAAATTATAATGACAAAAGGAAATGGAAAGAGAATTTAAAATCTAGTCAATTTTAAGTAGGAAATTATTTAATTTGAAATGAAGGAAGAATAATATAAAAGATTATGTACATAAAATGGTGGTTTTTATAACTATGAGACAATATAGAAGATTTAACACACATATAATTAGAGTTCAATAAAAAGAGGAGGAAGAAAATGGGCCAAAGAAATGACAAGAAAGTTTACAAAGCTGATGAAAGGCACAGGCACATGCTTGCAGATTTGAAAAGTACAGGACTTTGCAGCAAGAATCACAAATTCAAATTGGAGCAGGAGAAAACAGCTCTGTGAAAGCCTGGCTGAGCCCTGGGGTGCCTTAGGATAGCTCCAATCTGATAAGATGGTGAGGGCGGGGGCTGTCAGGTCCTCAGTTGTTCAAAGAAATCTGTCCAGATATTTGTTGAAAACAGCATAAAACAAAAGTCGTTCTTGTAAATACCCATAGGAAAGCACGCCATTTCCCTAGATACAGCTTGGGCACTACAGTCTACACGTGCACAGGGCCAGCCATCATCAGTGGAGAAAACAGCAAAATCTGAGGGACAAATGGATGTGACTCCCAATGTTACTGTAAAATAGTCAGATGCCCAATTTTCAACCAAAATTTATAGAATATATATATAGGAACCACTTAGCAAAAACTAAGAAATGGCAAAAACTAGGAGGAACCTGAAGAAACCCAGCCATTGCAGCTAATTAGACAAAAACTGTAACTAAGCAACCTAAAGTGTATGCAAGGAGCTTGAAATACTATGAACCAGGGACTAAAGGAAATCCGGGAAAAAAAAACATGAAATCAAAATAAAATATTGATCAGAGCATTTCTATTTCAAAATTAAATCTAGAACTGAAAAAAATCATAAGAAAGTATAATGACCTCCACAGCTCCTGGCATTCAACAGTAGACTAGAGCCTTTGGAAGTTGAGTAAGCCTATTGGGAAGAGAAGAGAATGGCAAGAGTGCACAGAGAAGAAAACCAGCACGGGCAATATTAAAGAGCAAGATGGAGAAAGAATATTCAAAAGGCTAGTGTCTAAAGTCCCTTCCAAAGCAATGAAAACCATGTGTATGCAAAGACATGGGCAAATAGATATTGAAATTCAAGTGCACCAGTGAACTCTAAACTTAAACACACCCATATGAAGATATGGTGTCTTTGTATGATTCCTGCTGCTAAAGCAGATTACCATAGACTAGATACATTATAAGTGATGGTTTTTTATTGGGTTTGCAGTTTTGAAGGCTAAGAAGATCATGGAGTCTCATGAAAACATATCTGCCGCTTTATAACGGATGCATCTAGATGTGAGGGAAGGAGCATATCTTCCTAAGCTCTTTTCTATATAAAGCCATTCTTGTCAAAATAAGTCCATCCCTACACAGTAGCATTAGTCCACCTCTTAAATGTTCTACTTCTTAGAGCTACAATGGCAATTACATTTTAACATGACTTGGTGACAACCTCTTTTATCTCTACACCTTGCCCTTAGCTTCACAGTGCTGTAGAGATGGTTCAATGGTTGTGAGAGCTCGCTTGTCTTCCAGGTTGCTAGAGTTCTAAGCCAGGTATCTGTGTTAGACAGCTCACAGACAACTGAAACTTCAGTTGCACAGAATCTAATCACATTCTTCTGCCTTGCTCCCCCCCCACACACACATATAGCATGCATTTACATTGATCTACACACAAACACATAAATCGAATAATCTTTTAAAATCTAATAACACATACCAATAATTTTAAAAGGGAATGCTTGAATTTCTTTTTCATTTTGAGAGGGATGATTTACCAAATATAAACTACAAAACAAGTCATTAACAATTTTATTTCTAACACTTTAAAAATATTTATTTGTTATCTTATTGCCTAATTAACCATCAAAGGAATTCGAAGAAGCATTCCTTCAGATTAAAATGAAAGTATTCCAGATAGTAGCTCAAAGTTTTGTGAAAAATAAAAGAAATTACTTTTAGGTCTTCTTCACTTGTAACACTACTTTTTATACCCTGGGGAAATGAAACAGGAAGATAGAGAAATCATTGCCAATCTACACTATCTTTATAAAATGGATACATAGACATCTGTCCAAAGAAAGTGTATAAGAACCATCTTTGGTCATCCAGAATACAAATTGAAGCTACAGTGATGTAGCTCTACCTATAAATATTATTCAGTGGAACAAATGAAAAAATAGAAAGAATTGTTTTTTTAATAAGAATTGTTAACATTTAGAAAAATTGAAACCTTCAGACCTTTTTATGAGTAAAACATTTAAAATGTGGAGTCTAGAGAAGAAGGATTTGGGACAGTTTTATATACATATATTTTCCAATTACATCTCAATTGTTTTTCCCTTACTTGTATCCTCCTGTTCCCCCCTTCCTCCCACTTTCACCCTACTCCATTCCCCTAGGTCTGTGACTAAAGGGGACCTCCTCTACCACAGTATGGTCACAGGCCATCAGGTCTCATCTTGGTAGCCGGCTTATCCCTTCTCTTGGTGCCACCAGGCCTCCCCACCAAAGGGGAATGGTCAAATAGGGAGCACCAGAGTGTAGACCAATTTTCTTAACCAGAATATTTTATTAACAACTTAATGACCAAGCCTACATCAATTATAACCCAATTAACCAAAACAGTAGGAAATGAGGATTAATGAACACAAAAACAAAACCTTAAGGATATCAGCTCTGAGGAACGATTCTCCCGTAGGGAGCCACAGGATTTCTTCCACTGGAACCTGGGGTAACAAGACCCCAGAGCCTCAGCAGGAGCCGGAGCTCTGAAGCTTTCCCTCAAGCAGTTTTCTCTAGGAGCTTCTTGAAGGGCAGCGATGAACAGCCAAATCTATCCCAAGTCTTCAATCAGCTGTTGCCAGTTCTGGGCTCATTTATATATTTCTTCCCAGAGTCTGTTCACGAGATCTTTTCAGCTGTCAGCAATTAAGCTCCTGCACGAGGTGTTGCTCTTCTAGTGAATTAACATCATCTGTTCTCTCAGGGGACCATTCCGATCCCACACTTGGGAACCTAAAGAACAGGTCAGTCTCTTCTCTCCACACAACTGTGGAGAATGTCCTGTCCATTGGCGAGATCTGAGCAGGGGTTCAATGTTTACTGCATGTATTGTCCTTGGTTGGTGCAATAGCTTGAGCAGAACCGCATGGGTCCAGATCCATTGGGATGGTTCTTATAAAAGCTAATCATAGAATTGCCTCATAACCCAGAAATTCCACTCAGTGCATACATCCAAACATATTTGACAAGAATATTCAAACTGACCCTTATACTACAGCATTAATTACAGCAGTGAAGAGGTGTGCTGAGCCCAAACATACTGACAAATGAGTAAACTAAATTCATTACACATGCATAATAGCCATAAAAGGAATAGAGATCTGATACACATACACATTACAAAATGAAAACCCTATGGGATAAGAAATGAGAAGGTTGCTTAGACAAAAAAAAAATGAGAATAGAGGAGGAGGAAGATGAGGAAGGGGAGCAGGTGGGGGGGGAAGAGAGAGAGAGAGAGAGAGAGAGAGAGAGAGAGAGAGAGAGAGAGAGAGAGAGAGAATTTAATGAGGATTAAAAATATCTATTCAAACAAGAACTAGTTCTCTCTCAGTGAGCCTCACTAAGGACACACTCACTCTTAAGGCCTGCCCCAGCAGTAGACGACCAACACAAAATGAACTTAACATCATCTTTGGAAATACACTGCCTCCTAATGTTTTGGCAGGGTGTTTTTTTGTTTTGTTTTTGTTTTTACCTTAAAAGTCTTTTGTGTATAAATTATAGTTTCTGGTTTTGTTTGTACAAGATTCCTATGTGCAGGGCTGGGCATGCAAGAATGTGTGAGGAACTTGTGTGTTCCTGTGTCTATCTGTGCTTTCTCTGCTTTGTCTTTGGCACTTTTGTTTGGTTGGTTTTGTCTTATTTTATCATCATTCTTTAAATGCTTGTTCGTTTTCTAAGGAGAGATAGAAAGGGTATAATTTGCATTGGAGGGGATTGGGTGAAGATCTTGGAGGAGCTGATGGAGGGGAAATCATAACCAGGAGTATTGAATGAAAAAAATTTGATTTTTAATAAAGTAAAATAGAGGAAAACAAAATAAGCTATAATAATTAAAATGAAAGACTATCTTAGAAATAAAGAACAAATTGCAATATGTATCAAATAATAAATTTGAATAAAAATTTAATAAAAATGGAGTAAAATGAAAAAATATACAATATGGTTCCTACATGCTAAATCTCTCTCTCTCTCTCTCTCTCTCTCTCTCTCTCTCTCTCTCTCTCTCTTTACAGATTTTATTAAAATTTATTCAGATTACATCCCGATTGTTATCCCCTCATTTGTATTTTCCTATTCCCACTCTTGCCCTATTTTCCTCCCCTAGATCTCTGACAGAAGGGGACCTCCTCCCCTACCATGTGACCACAGCCTAGTAAGTAAGCATTGCAGGGAGCTGTTCTAAATCAGTTGCCATGGATTCAGAGTACTGATGACATGGAGGCATCCTTTCAATGTAGAACAGGCCACCTGTGTTCTTTCTGCGGATAAGGAGAACAGGGTCTAACATGAATTTTCAGCTAAATAGTTGTTTGTTTTTATTTGGATATATAAACTGCAAGAATTCTGAAGAACAATACTGTAATGTATATTAACCATATGCTAATGAGCAGCCCCCACACCTCCATTCTATTGTCACTCTCGGTGAAATGTCTGATGCTTTACTATAAGTTAGGCTTTGAGTTAGACAGTCATGTTCAATCATAAGCTAGTGTAAATGCTCTGAAACTGTTTGAGGTGGGCTAACCTACACTGTGATGCTCTGCCTGCTGCGATATTAATAACACCTGTGCTTGTTTGGGTTCTGCATGTTGGACCCAACAGCTGCTCATTCTAAGCATGTCATCCTGCATTAACTTAAGCTTCAAACCCCTTTCATGAATTTTTGGTTTATTATTTTTAAATTAAGAATCATTATATAGAAGCAAATACATTTTAAGATGAAGATCATCTAGACTATAAAATACTTAGAAGCACAAACCAGAATTTAATTAATAGAAAATTATCAACTCAAAAAGAACACTTGGCATCATGTAGATAGAATTTTCATTAATGCATATTCTTAAAATTAATCTATATTCTTAAAATATCTAAAAAATTTGTATTAATGGATGATAAATCATTATATATACAAATATATTTGCAAAATAACATATCTTTATATATTAATTAAACTTTGTGGATTCATATGTATTACAAATGTACATAATATATGATATATTATAAATGATAAATTATTCTGTACATAATGTTGCATATATAAAATTATACTCCATGACTCTTGTATTCTGTTAAATGTAATATAGATTGATTGAACATTGTATTTTAAATTTAAGAAACAGTCTGATTAATGTTATATAAAATATTATTCATCAATTACACATTGTAATTTTCATAGCCAATTTTTTTCATTTTTTGTATGTACACTGGTTTTATATGTCATATTGCTCCCTTACAAAATTTTAATCTAACTGTTCTGAGGCTCTTAGTGCCTCACGGCTTCTAGACTTGATAACAAGCAATTTTATATATTTTTTTTTGTACCATATTTTCACCAATGGTATATGATGATTTAGTGTCATAGTTTCAGCTGTCAATGTGACACAAACATAAACTCACCTCGGAAGTGGGCAGATCTACTGAAGAATCGGTTACTGCAAACTCATTTTGAGCCTCATAGCCCAGGACCTCATCTCCTTAATGGGCAGGGGTTACGAAAGTTCTCTGCCCTCCCAAATCTTCTTCTGTTTGTCTCCCTGTACAGCTTCCTTTGGATTTTCAGATTTAAATAGTTTATTTGACTTCTGTATTTTAATTCTATCTCTCAGTGTAAGAGATTATAATATAACGACATCATTTACCACTTTGTTTTCCGCCCTCAAAACTCTCCCATAGATACAGCCTTCCTTGTTCTCTTTCAAAATCATGGGCTTATTTTTCATCGATATCTGTACTTTTTCTTTTAGATTCTGATGGCTCTTTCCTTCTTTTCTCTTTCGTTCTTTCATTTCTTTCACTCCTTTCATTTCTCTGTGTAGCCTTGGAAGTGCTAGACTCATTTTGTAGACTAGGCTGGCCTTGAAATTACAGAGCTCGGCCTGCTTCTGCCTCACCTCCCAAAATGCTGGGATTACAGGCATGTGCCAACACGCCCAGCTTGTATAGCTCTTTCAGTCAGTGATTATTGTTCTGTGACCTAGATGAAGCAATCACCCCCACCCCATGGTCAGGGGGCAGAAAGTCAATGTGGGTGTGAAGCAAATGCTGCTGTAAATACATCTCTCTCTCTCTCTCTCTCTCTCTCTCTCTCTCTCTCTCTCTCTCAGTGTGTGTGTGTGTGTGTGTGTGTGTGTGTGTGTGTGTGTGCCCATGAGCCACATATATGATGGTCCTGCTTTCATCAATCAAGAATCTAGAGATTAAAAGAATACAAAAAAGGTTAAAAGGGTCTAACTCCTGTCAAACAAGGCCTAACCATACCCACGTGGATGTCCCTAGATATTTTTATTGTTAGTTTTTTAGAGTCTGACCCCTCACCTCATTCACTATCCACTCAAGCGTACATAGTATACTGACATTTGTCAACTATGGTGGTTGCATCCTTCTGAAATTATGAAACAAATCATCAGAAATGACAATCTATAATTTAGGTGACAAATTGGTTAGTCACTTTTCTGTTTGAGGACGCCTTCACAATCTTTAAATTTTTTTTCATTACTCTTTTTTCATACTTTATATCCTAACTGCAGTTTCTCCACCATTACCATCCATGCCTCCCAATCCCTCTAACAGTTTCTCATCTTCCCCAGATCCACTCCTCCTCTGTTTCCCTTCAGAAAAGATCAAGCAAACATGGCACAAAAGGTTACAATATGACTAGGCACAAACTCACATGTCAAGACTGGATGAGGCAATCTAGAAGGAGGAAAAGAGTCACAAGAGTAGGCAAAGGAGTCAGAGACACCCCCCTCCTACTGTTAGGAGCCCTACAAGAATACCAAGCTACACAACCATAATATATATGCAGAAAACCTAGTTCAGACCCACACAAGGTCTATGATTATTGCTTCAGTCTCTATGATGCCTTAGGAGCCTTGTTCATCCTTGGTATCCTAGATCCTATAATTGTTCCTCCCCCTCTTCTGCAGGGTTTCCCTGGCTGCCCCTAGCATTTGACTATGGATCTCTATATCTGTTCCCATCAGCTGCTCCCATCAGTTCCTAGATGATGCTTCTCTGATGACAACTGCACTAGACAGTGACTTAGGAATATAGCCACTATGTTGCCTTTGGATTATCAAGCATAATGGCCATCTGTACCCTCAAAAGAGCTCTCTCTCTTTTAACCTTTTTTTTTTTGTCACTGTAACCTTTCTTAGATGGTATGGTTCATCTAAGGTATGGGGTGAATATTCTATTCTTAGCTCAATTGATAATGAAAAAAATTATTCTTAGTTATAAGAATATTTCTATTCAGATCACTAAAAGTGATGCCAAGAAACCCCTTCATTCTATGTGTGCTCAAAGTAGCCAGTGAGAATAAGAGGTGACACTAGTGAAAGATTTCGGGTGTTTGGAACCTCAAAAGAAGCCTAAGGAAGAAGCCTTATGGGTGGTGATGGTTGAGGGCCAGCCAGCGAATCTGAACATCATTTCATCAGGCTTGGAATTCATTCCCTGTTTGGAAGCAGTCTTGTCAATATGCCTCTGTGCTCACATTCACTCTGACATGGTCTCTCCCATGAGGTAGACCAGAAGAATTTTGATGACAAAATAAAAAACAGAATACTACAGTGATGACTAGATTCATGGAAACATTGGTGCATCTGTGGGCGCTCCACAGTAGAAGGAAGAGGGTGTTATAAGACTTGATATAGAGTCCCAGCCATTACTCCACCTTGCCCCAACTCCCAGCTGAAAGAAGTCTTGGGAGATATTAGAGTATTTAGGAGGTCAAGGTAAAGTAAAAGTGGGCTTCCATGGTAAATCTCCCATGAGATCATCAACCATGAGAGAATGAAGTTTTGTTGTGGTGCAACTCGTTCTCTTATAAGAAACCTCAATAAATTAATTTGTCAGCCAAGTTGGACCTGGATAAAATAAGTACCAGGGTCTGTCATCTGTCAGCTTGTAATGGATAGATATTTGTTCATATAGCCCCAAGAAGCAGTATTAAAAGATAAGTAGTTATGGAAGATTCAAGGGCATTTGGGGAAAGAAGGATCTTGGGAAGAAGGAGAACAGGCATCAGGAGGAAGGAAGTAGAGCCTCCATGATAGGTTAGCATGGTAAGGACACATGGCCGGATTGACATGGATGGAGGAAAGCCACCAAGAATAAGTAACATATCAATCCAGAAAAAAAATTTAGGCTGGTGAAGATATGAATTTGTGAAGACTAGGAGGAAACTCGCATTTTCAGATACGGTATAAGTTTCTGGTGCTAGTTTCATGTGAGACGTTCCTATCCTAAAACCAGAATGACACCAGAGAAATGATATCAGAGCAGTGGGTACCTGAAAGGTCTACAGAAGCTTCTGCAGTAGGAGAGATTGGGACAAGCAGGCTAGGAATAGTCTGGAAAGCGGTAAGAAGAACTTGATAAGGAAAGCTGGGTAGATGCACAGAAACTCAGAATTCAGAAAAGACAATGGCCATGAAAGGCTCTGCTGACCAGATTTCTGATAGAAATGAGAATGCCATTGACGCTGGACCAGAGACCAGTTTCAATATTCTGTGGCAAAACACTGGATTGAATTTTTCCCTGGCCTTAGAGTGGGAGGTGAGAAGACCCTTGAAGGGAATTATGAAGCCTGGTCCTTTCCTGTTCCTGCTTCAGTCCAGGCCACATAAGAAGTAGGCTGGATCAGACTTGGCCATTATGAAGGAAATAGCTCATAGCATTACTGTAAGCAGCCAATATACTTTGCATCAAGGATCTTTTAGGTGGATAAATGAAAAACAAAAAAAATCTATGGATTTTATTTAGCAGAGATCAGTAAACTAGCTGTTGACATTTGAGGAGTTTTGGGGTTGTTCAAGCCAAAAAAAGCAATCTTCCACCCCTTTTAGCCAAATATAAACTGATTATTAATCTCCTTTCCCCAACCTGCTGTGGAATCCATCTGGAGCTTGACCCGTTCCTCCGTGGTAAAGCTCTTCACGCAGCTGTCTTCCATGTGCCAGGATTTGGGCTCATCAGCGAACATTGCGCAACCCAATCTCTCCACTTTGAGCACACAGACATATGAACACAGCTCCTGGTTTGTGCACTTGGATGGATTTGCATGTGTACTTTATGCTCTTCTCACAGAAGTGTATGACGGGAAGCTGTCAGGTGCACTTTTCTATTTCACTTGCTAGAAGCACAAGATCGCTCTTCTCAGCTTCTAGACCAATTATTTGCCTCTTTTCCTCCATCCAAACCAATGAACAAACATCCCCCATCTGTCTTTGCAAAGACAGACACAGTTCAAGAAACAATTTCTAAAACCTTTTCTTTAAGGGACAACTTAACTTCAGCATATATGGATTTAGTGAAACAGAGTGTCTCCTCCTAGGACAACCACGCCCTCTTAAATATGACAAGATATTCCCTTAGTAATTCATTACAAGTGAACTTTGTCTGGAATCTGATGTTTTCTTCAGAATGCTCAACTGCTTTGAGGATCTGCATTGTATCAGGTGCCTTCATTACAACTGAGGAGGAACAGCTTCTCACATGCAAGTTGGCTTTCAAGGTGGTGCTACACCGACCTAAGCTACTTGGCTTCCATGGTTTCAAAAAAATTAAAAAGTAGCCTTTGTCGTGCATGAGGTGTAGGTATTTGTGAGGAAATGGCAGAATATGAAGCAAAGAATTTTCCAAGTACAAATCTATCCAGTCTCTCGGAAGCCATAGTTTTGATTTTTATTGTGAGCCTTGACCACGACCCCTCCACAATTGAGCAGCATACACACAGCCAGTGAGATAGGATTAACCTCTCTTCCAGGACAAAGTCTTTTTTTCCCCCCACAGATAGAACCAGTTCAGCATAATTCATCTCCTGATCAACACTGGTGCTCATTTCTCAAGTACTCACTGTTTCTCAGATAAAATCCTTTTTCTGTAAGACAGACAGAGCCATTACAGAGGGACCTAAGCGTGGAGAGCCAGATCAGCCATCTGTGCTGCTTTGAGTGAGTAAGAGTGACCGTCAGACGTAGTGTTTGCTTAGGGACTAGTGGGACAATTTTGAACTGACTACAATAACTTGTGCACTAAATACATGATCCTCTTCTAATTGTTTTGAATTAAGAAACTTCCAACCAATGCCTGACCCACCCCACTGGGAAAAAACCAACCTTTAACACTGTTAACTGTCATGCTTGCAGACAGTTGTCCTCTGAGAGGCTCCACCTAGAAAAAGATGCTGAAACTCACACTCAAACATTGGCGGGGGGTGGGGGAGTGGCGGCGGGGGGGGGATGCATAGGGAGTCTTGTGGGGGGAACAAGAAAAGTTCTAGAGGTGACAGGAACTTCATAAGAAGACCAACAGAGCCAACTAACCAAGGACCTTGCCTAGACTGAACCTAGGCCACTTACTAAGTTGTAGCTGATGAGTAGCTCTGGCTTCATATGGGTCCCCTAGTAAGCAGAGAGGGGACTCTTTCTGACATGGACTGTCTTTCAATTACTTCCCCCTGACACGACTGCCTTGCCAGGCCACAGGGGAAGAGGACACACTCAGGACTTATATGACTTGTTGAGCTGGGGTGGATAGGAAGGGGGCTCCCCTTTTTGGAGGAATAGTGGAGGAGGTAGGGGAAAGGGAGGGAGGGTAAGTGACACTGGGGAGTGAGCAGGGGTGGGGCTATGACCAGGATGTTAAGTGAATGAATAAGTAAATATATAAGCAAACTTTAAAATAAAAGATAGTTATAGACAATTCCATGGCAGTGTTTTGAGGCTATCATATGCAATTCATTTCTTCTCTTAAGTTTCAAAATGATCTCTATGTAAGTTCTTTATTATTATTTTTAACAATTTTTTTCTATTATGTTTGACAATTCTACAGGGCAAAAAAAATCAAACACCATGGAGTAGAAATGCGGGGATGGTCAGTTCCTTTAGGAGCTGTATATTATTAGCTGTAAATGATTGCCGACTATGAAACTTGCACTGTAAAGAAGCAATGAAAACCACGGTTCTATTACCCTACCAGCCCTTCCCCTCTCCACTGTAAAGATCAATTGACACTATAATCATCTCATGCCTGGAGTACGGCCAACACCCCTGTCTGCTTCCCGCTGCCTGGCTTACCTCCTTCCACTCAGTCCTTAACTCTTCAGCAGGAAGCATCTTTCCGAAAAATAAGTCTGATCATTTTATTTTCGTATTCTCTACCCCTGGCCTCTTAAAAATGACAGAAAGCACTTCAGGTGACCTAAACTATCCACTGCTGGTGCTCAGTAAATAAGACTCAGTGAATTACCAGTGGTTTGTAGCCAAGGAAAATAAAAGAAAAACCAAGCCCTGAGCTGAGAGTAAATTCTCTTCTTTCACACATATTTTCTGAGTATCTGTGTACAGGAGATAGTAGCAGAAGAAAAACTTCCAAACTACTATATGCTGTTGTGTGACACTGTTGCTGGGAGATGAGACCAAATGTCTCCTCACTCCAGACATGGAACTGATGATAAAACAAGGTAATTATGCATCTTAATGATGCAATGTGTTTACTGGGCTCACTTAAGTTATATGGGTGAAGGGTTACTTACAGAAGGATGAACAGTGCAGAAGCAGCTGCATCACTGAATGCTCACCCAGGCATAGGTGATGACTCACAGATGCTCTCTGTATGACAGGGCGGAGAATCACCTTACCTCGGTAGTCCTTACGGTTTATATAGCCTTGAAGAAGAAAGGAACCTAGCAAATCTATGAAGTTTCAGAGACTTCCTGAGACTCTCAAGTTGTTTACTTCCACAGTCTTAAGGAGCTCTCTTCCAGGACAGAAAGTTGTAAATCAGTGAAAATTGCTACTCAACAAGTGATGTTCTTACTTCAATCTCTAATTACCTAGGAATCTAGCAGGGATTGGAAGGTTTATGGGGAAACTGCAATGTGAGAATGATGAATGCATTAAGTGTGTGGTCAATGGAAGGGCACTGTGGTTTCACCTTGGGACCTCAGCATTTTCAGACATTTGATCTGAGTCTCAATTGGGGAAGGAAGGTCTGAGGCAGCAAATTTGAAGAGGCTGAGAAAGGTCCTTGTTCTGGAAGTAGGTAATGGTGTCTTGCTGTTTGACCAGGAGGCACAGCAAGCGAAAATTAGCAATTGATTAAGGGTTGGAACCTTGCTGTGCTAGCTCTGGAGGACCTGGTTTTAAGTTTAAGTCAAGGCTTTCGTACAAATACTCCTTAGAATTGGGCTACTTCTCTAAAGAGTTGGATTCTTGGTTTGCTTGCTCTCATAGTCTGCCTCTGTACCTAGAGTTCACTGAGACTCGCTCCTGCTCCTTTGTAATGTGCTAGCCAAAAACTATGTGACCTCGGGCTAGATTATGGGTTTTTGTTTTGTTTTGTTTGTGTGGTTTTTGTTTTCCTCCGAAGAATCTGGTCACAAAACCATTTCTTGTGTTGGTCCACACTGAGACCTCCTTTTCCCCTCTGTCAAGCTAGGAAATGGAAGACAAAGGTGCAGGCAGATCTTCATTTTAGTTGTGATTCATATGCTGGTGCAGATACGGATAATGAACTGGTCTTTCTAAGTCATCTATAACATGGTAATAATGAGAAACAACATCAAAGAAGTGTCACAAGATTAAAATGAAATGCTTAAGCAGCCAGCTCTTAGAGGCTTGCTGAAGGGCCTGTGGTCCCTCTAGGCTAAACTGTGTGCTAATCTCTCGCCTCACCTGTACACATCTAGTGTAGCTTTGTGAATTTTCTCCTGTGATTATTATTGATTTGTCTGGTTTATTGCTCAGAAACTAGGAGACAGTGTTGTACACTAAGGCTTAAAGGCACCTTTTAAAAATTAAACTTGGCTCGCTGGGGAGGTTAAAAGCTTGAGATTTGACCTGTTCTGGCATCTGGGCTGATTTGCATTAGAATTGCCTGATGAAACAACTGAAGGAGAAGGAAAAATGCACTAATCAGTGTAGGAAGAAGAAAATGTAATTGCAAATTTATAGAGACAAAAACAGGCAAGTGAAATGGTGTGTGACAAAGTTTTCCACAATCTCCCAGTAGTATAGACCTTCAGGTGCTGGGAAACGGTTGACAAGGCTATGTCATGCGTTGTGTAATGTTTATTCAGAGCAGAGCCCAGTAGATGTGCTAACAGTTCAGACTTTGTGGGTCAATCTTATCAGAAATGTTAGAAACAATTGCGTAATATTCAGCGGCACCAGGAGCTCGTATGTACGTCAAGTAAGTCATTTCTGCTAGTTTTATGCTGGGGGGTTACAGTGGCAGGTGGATGAGCATTTTAATTTTTTGAAGCTTTACTTGCATCAGCAAACATTTCTGCTTCTAGTCTCTGAGGACTGAACTACGAGGCTGCTGTCTCCAAATCCAAATATAGGAAAGTTTCTGAATTGTGCAAATGCCAACATCCTTCGTGGTAACCAGGCAGAATCTGCCTGAGCTTTGTATGACAACACGCTCTCCTGTCCAATTTAGATTCATTGAGTATTACAACTAAAGGAATGAGTTTTACCACCTCACTGCAAAGACAAGAAAATGGAGGCAAGGACATCATAAGTGAGATCACAGAGCACTCTCTAAACATATTACTGAGGACATTGGTGTCTATTGAAGAGGGCTACTTTTTTAAAAGATACAATTTAACGATAGAGATGTTTCCATTGGAAAAGGACTATATGCCTAGCTTTTCCAAGTTCTACAATTAAGTGTTTTATTTTCTAAAGCATGTCTGTACTTTATAATTTCACTCATCTGGCACAGTGCTCTTTACAGTTTCATTTTCACAGCGTTAATAAGAAATCAAGGATATGCAAGGGTTTTGATATTTCTTGAAAAGATAAGCACAGGGTGCTGCTACAGTTTTGTCTTATTAAGAGGAATTCAACAAATGTCTAAAGTCCCAGAACAATAAAATATTTACAAAGCAATCAATTTTAATTAATTTTCAAAAAATTGGAAGCCAAAGTATTTGGTTAAATCATTGATTCTTACTTCTGTACTATGCTCAAATGTTTTCAACCAGGTGCAATGGATAGGTAGACAGTTCAGAAAGTCAGCATGCTTGTTAGGCAAGCTTGGTACAGAACAGGATGCAAAGACAGAGAATCGACACCATATAGCTGGCCTCTGACCTCTACACCCATGCCATGGCACAGAGGTACCTACTATTATACATGCCATACACAGACAAATAATAATAATAAATCAGAATACTTAGAACTCAAGAACCCTCGTGGCTGTTTAGACAGACGGACAATCATGTCTAGTGATTCATCTGGCAGATAGTTCCTTCCTGTGTCATTCATAAGATTCTTATCACTTGTCCAAGCTTATATTTACCCATGTTGATTTTAGAAAACACCATGATGAAGTCACCAGGGCCAAGGACAAAATGCATAGATTCAAGCACACTTTGGCCATAGAGATTAAAATACTAAATCCTCAGAAGTGTGAGGAAGACAATTGAGAGCTGAAAGACGAAGATAAGAAACCAGCCACTTTGGCCCTTGACCTATGATTCTTACACAATGACTTTACGTACACGGCTATGATCAGCTACCCAGATATCTGTCATCTGTCAACATGGTTTGGTACTGCATCTCTATCTCATAAAAAGGCATCACCAGAGAAGTAAAAATAACTAATTTCCTTGAATCATGTCCTTACTTGGTCCAAAGGAAGAATATCGACGGGCATTCCAAAAGAGGAATGGTCCTTGGCAGCACCAGCCTATGAAGTGACTGCACCATGAGAGCTACCTTTACTTACGCCATTGTGTGGCTGAAGCTTGTTTCCGGTTTTGTTGATATACAAGTCACGCAACTGACACAGAGAGTAATGCATCTTTCAAGCCCACCAGCTGCATAGGATCCTACACTTTGAGCAAACTTGGCCATATATTTTTCTGTGCCTCCTATGCTCTACTCTTTATTAGAAGTCAAATGTGGCCATGCTCTATCACCTTCTTGAAAGTCCCCCGCTTGTTGATAAATCCCCTGCTGATTCTGTTGCTACGACTAGAATGTTTTTTTTCCTAGATGATAGTACAGTGCTGTTTCAGGCCAACAGTACTTTTAGTATAGTAATATTCACTAGATACTTGTGTGTAGAGCTAACCTTCTGCACTGGGACCCAACAGACTAGACTGCATACCCAGCTATGATTTAACTCAAATGGCACTTTCTCTATAACACTTGCTGCCTTTGGTTTCCCTGCATTTTCTGCACATTCTCCTTGGTCTCACTCTTGACATAGTGCTGTGAACTTCCCTTAGTTTTTACTTCTGCTAGATGCTGGAAATAGAATCATGAACATTTTCTTTTTCCATGTCTTTTCTCCAGCGCCTAGCTTGTCTATAGTGGTTATTGAGTAAATAGCTGTTCATAAGGAATTGAGTGACTTGTGAGAATGGAACCCACATTGGAACAAGTTCAATGGTGCCATTGGGTAGACAGTAGGTGGCCAGATTCCTGGATAGCAGTTCTGAATGATCAAGAAGCAGAGTTACGAAGTAACAACAGGATACAAAAAGTCACTTAGTCCTGTAATTATCAAATCAACAATTATTCAGTCCCAATTCCATGGAAGGACTCTCATGATTTCAGCAATATAAGGAAAGGGTGGTAGACATCAAATTATAGACAAATAGTAAATAAATAGTACAATGTATCCAAATCTCAACTAAGGATGCATGATTTGAAGATAAATATAACTTTACCATAGAAAACCTGATAAAAAGTTAAGTGATATCTCCCCAACAACCTCTTTTTCATTAATGTGTGATTATGCTAATATCCACATTATATTATGGATATATTGGAAGTTTCCATATATGGATATATATGGAAGTTTATATAAAGTCTTTAAAATAGATCTCAGTTTTAACTTTGCTATTTTATTATCTTTCAGTGTAATATATAGTTCACTTACCTTTCAAAGTTTTGAGTGCTAGGAACCCTGCTAGCTCTCTTACGCTAAGATGGGTAAATTAGTCATTTTTCACTTCACCCTTGTAATTATGATTTTATGACTTATATGTCCCTTCCAGTTAAATGTTAGGCTCAGAATTTTTTAAATTTCATCCCTGAATACCTTCCTAATATTGGAATGGTTGCTAGATCCTTCCTCTATTAAATGCTATATAATTTCGTTATCAATAAATCCTGAAATACTAGCATCAGGTAAGCTAATAGCATAGACAAAAATCAGATCGTTGTTAACATGTAGATTAGAACATTATGTATGATGAGGTTCAGTGTAATGGACCAGGTCTCTACTCCCAGCATCAACGACACTTATGCTGGAGATAGCTGCAAACTCAGGACCAGCCTGGGTCTATACTAGCCTTAGCTTCAGTGCCATGTCCTGATTAAAGATGAGATGGACCCATTTAGTTCTTGACTTCTCTTCTGTTCATTTTTCCCCTCTGTTATGACTGCTTGTGGATATTGTTTCTATTTAGTTCTAATAAGTACTTTATTGATAGGTTGTGCCATTATGGGAAGGGAGAATTTGAGGAGGAAGGAGTAAAGGGGTTAAATTAAGGTAAAAAGGGGAAGTTACATAATATTAGTTAGCTCATTTTTACTTTTAGCAAAGTAATTTACATGTTTGGAACTATTATGGTAAACATACAGGCCAAGTAGACTCATTCTTTCTACCAAAGGCACAGTAATTTGCCTACACTTATGAATCTAATTACCAATTAAGTATAAGAGAGCAAGACACTGAGACAAAGAATTGAGTGTGTTCTGGTCTGCTAGAACAAGGCCATTCAGGAAATCCTTGAAAAAAATCCTGGGCTATTATCCAGGTGAGAGTAGCAGGAAAAGTGGGGAACTCTTAGGCAAAAGCCCTGGGCAAGGAATACCATGGCTCCATTCAAATTATAGTGAATTTGAATGTTGTTGGTATAAGTACCACGACTGAAAAATAAGGGGCTGTCAGATTTTTGTGGAATTAAAAAGGTGTAGTGTGGCTGGAAGTGCCTGCTTATCGTTGAAAGAGTTTACCTCCTTTTCAAGCACAATGGATATACCATGAAGGATTTAAACATGAGAATGGCATTTATACTTTACAATATCTGCCAAGATGCTCTGTGGACACTTGTGCTGCTTAAAAGGAATTATGTATGTGTATGTATATATGTGTGTATGTATGTATGTATGTATGATTGATTGATAGCCTGGGCAAGATTTGTTATAAAAGTAATGAGAATGAATTCCTTAATTATTACTTAGCTATATGATAACCCCAGGAAGCCAGAACATGTGTGATGTTGTACCTTTAACGTACTGAGTACAGCTTCAGTTTACAGAATGATCCAACCCCCATTAGTATATGTTAATGTTAATGACTACAATAGTTGCTTGCAGCAATTTACCTTGGATTTGGCTTGATGTTTGGATGTCACTGAGAGATGCTGGGCTTTGTTACAAGTGGCTGGTTTTGAAATGAGTTCTACAAACTACTCTACAGTTTAGCTGTCGTAGTCATACTTAGAATGACATATGTGAGGTTTAATGAATGCTGGAAAAGAGGAGAATAAAACAAGTTGTTTATTGTTAATTCAGTGACTAATTTATTCAAGTAGCATAAATAATACTACTTGCATATTTCCCATTCCCTCTTTAGAAGCTTCTTTGGTGTTTCTAAGCTTTGGAGCCTCGTTCTCTGAGAATGATGTTAAAGACCACAAGCATCCTGACAGTACTTTTATGCATCAGTAGCATCCTGTCCAAGAACCTAAGGCTTTCCCAAATGTCAGAGATAAAGACAATATAGAGGCCATCAGTTGTCACAAATATTGATCTAGTTTTCTTGGTCATGAACATGAAAGTTGAGACTGAAAAAAAAAAATACTTCTACACTACTGAGGCACCAAACAATGTATTGGAAGTGCCCTCCACTGGGCATCAGAGTGAAATATGGCCCAACTACAGCCACCTACCATTTACTCATCAGGTTTTCCTGAGCAAATTACTTTACCCCGTGAGGCTCAATTTCCTCATGGTAAAAGGAGAACGCCAGTCTCTGCCCAGAATAGGTAGGTAGTAGAACCATAAACAGAAGAGCACATTACAAAGCACACCATGACCAATAGCATACAGTTGTTATTACTCTTGTGCCATATTTACTTACAATCATGGCAAAACAACAGATGGAACTCAGTGCAATTTCTTGCACAGAGGCAGTGAGTGAGGCACATAACCACCTTTGCTCGTAGATTCCTAAGGTAGATGTGTCAGGATGCCGCATTCTGAGTACTGGTGCCAATGATGAGTTTGGGCAGGAAATTTTCAGATACGTATTCTATGAGTTCTAAGATCTTTAAACTTTGGCACAGCATCAGGAGAGGGTGTTGGGTGGTGTTGTTTGTACTTTTCTATAACAGAGGAGTCTAAGTAAGGGGAACAGGATAATTTTGAAGGCTGACACAGGGTCATGCAGCCACTAGTCGGCCATCTTTATTTAAAACCTGTTCCATCTTGCTCAAAAAGCCATATGGTTGTAACTACTAAGAAGGAGCAAAATTGACACAGTTTCTGGTAAGAAAAAGTCCTATTGTTTAAATGTGATTAGAAAATCAAAGGCACATTTAGTTCTCTAGGCTGTGCCAAAAACGAAGCTGATGCAATATTGTGGTTTTGAACAGTTGGCTGTAAAAATTCACTGGTAAAAACATACTGCAGATGGCAATTAATTACCACACAGGCCCCGCTCCATTACTCACTGTAGATTGAAAATGATCCCGCTACAAGACTGTACCAGGAAATCACAGTGTCCTTAGGAATCTGCCCTCTGCTGGTCAGCCCACTGTCCTGTCCTTGTTAAACAGGGATATTATTCTAAGATGCAAATGAGGTATTTTGAGCGTTTTTATATTTATGGTTTTATTACTCTGAGACGGTTGGGAGTTTTAATTTTGTGGTTAGCCCACCTGCTGTTTCTTTATTTAAATCATCGTTCTGGTTAATCAAAACTATACTTTGCAGTCAGGTCACACAGATTCCATAAAGCAGGATGCAGGAGTTTGCTGTGGCTCTGGTAGGAGATTTATCTAGTAAAGATGCACACTGATTTATACGTGTGCTCACAAGTGTGGCAGTGAATTAAAATATGCGAGCAAGTGGGAAAGCTTCCTAGCTTGCTGAACGCGATCATAAATAAGGATTTTCACAAGCAAGTTGCTCTAGTTAATATCCATGGTACTCCTCATCCGTGAGTGTACTGCGGTCACTCTGTTGGTGGTAACTGTGGTAAACCAACATGAGTTTGAAAAGCTTCATAAAATTGACATCACAAATCCACAATTCCATCAGCCGCTGCTGTATTTTATACACACCACACCAGAACATGGACAGTCTTTGAAGTAAATGAAATGAAGATGATATTTCCAACAGTATCAAGATTTGTGTCCCCAAGAAAATGCCAAGCAACTAGCTTTGATTTTACCTCTACAGATCTTGGAAAGAAGGAGAGAGATGCAATATTAACTTTAGGGAGACCATCCCATACTGAAAATCTGCTTGATAGAAAAAACTGAATATCAAAAGGAAGTTTACATAGTGCTCTGAGAATAATAAACATATATGTGGGTTCAAAGTAAATTTGGAGTCTATTTTCTCCTCAAGTAATATTTAGTAAATGCCCCATGGAAAGGATATTCTCAGAGATTTGAAAACCAAATTCATACACACTTTCTTTTATAGCAACATCTAATATTACCCCAAACCTAATACTACTTCACACACATTGATAATGAAATATAATTTAATATCTAGAGGAATGAAACAAATAAGACACGTAAGGTTATAAACGTAATCTTATTTACACTGAGTATAAAAAGATTCTGTAACCACAGAAAACACCAAAACAGAGACAAGTATGACCCCAGAACCAGATTTCTTGTTGTCCCATGTCTTTGACCAAATTTCTAACCTTTCTATATGTAATATTTGCATCCGCATGAAATCTTAGGAAATGCACCAGCTACATTGTTTTGTTAAATCAACTTATTGCTTAACTTCCTTCTAAATACTCCTATTTATATTCATAGATTAGTGCTGCACTGAGACATCATCAGGGAAACATCATATTGCAGCAGGAAGCAGTTAATTCAAAGATTCAGAGACTAAGTGATGGGAGCACTCATCCCTAAATGGGATATTAACATCACCTTATCTAAAGCACATCACAGAAGATGTGGCAGAAAGAATGCGAAAGCCAGAGAATAGGGTTGCATTTTTGCCAAAAGTTATTTTCTGGACATGATGCAGTCATTGCACTAATGAACCCACTGCAGCAGTGTTTACTTCCAGAAGATTTGAATGAGATCAGGTCCTTCAGTATTTCCTCATGGAGCATGGAAAGTGTCACAAGGCTCCACTCGTTCCTGAAGTACTACAGGTGGTTAGTGGTTGCTGAAAAAAGTGCGGTGTCACTTTCTTCAGTGGTGTAGACACTTAAAAGGTTTCCATGGTCCAGTAAACAACTTCCCATTCATGTACATAAAAGAAACCCTAATTAAACTCAGTAGATAACCCACAAAAGAAATATTTTTAGGAAAAAAAAGGTTTTGGGTAAAGAAACAGGGGATAAGAAAGTGCAACGGGGCAAAAACCAACTGAAAAGCATTACACACATGTAGGAAATTGTCAGGTGACATAAAGAGAAAAACCAGTGGTTTTCCAAATTCAGTGCAAGTGGGACAAATGAAGAATTAGCAGTGATGCTCAGCAAAATTTGAGATGGTAAAATTCCCTTATGTGACACTATTATCTGTGGGCACGTGGCAATATGTATTTGTCAAGACGAATAAAATTTTAACTAAAGAAAAGAACTTAAATGTGATGCACCTATTCTTGTCAATAATAATGTCTCACTAGTGATTCGTCAGTTGTCACAAATTCACCACAGTCATGGGCACTATTAAAAGCAAGAGCATCTAAAGACAGAAAAAGGAGTACTCAAATATGTGGGCACTCTGCTTTCTGTTCAAATTTTTCTTTCAGTCTACAACTGCTCTAAAAATAAAGTCCATTTAAAAAGACAATGTCTAGTTGCAAATGATCCTCTGAAAACCCCTGGCAATGAGGTTTATTCTATCACATTACAGATGACAGTACTGAAATGAAGCTCAACTTTTAGTCAGTAATAGAAGAAAGCACGGACCTCTGACACACTGAAGTATTATGTCTCAGACAGAGTCACCTAGTAACTGATAAAAGCCTAGTGGCAAATGGACAAGTGTGTCTCTAGACTCTGGAGCTGTTCTCTCTAATACAGTAGCTATCAGAAACATCTTTATGACTTGCCCTAGAGTGACATCATCATGCAGAGTTTAGAAAGATCTAAAGGGGCATAATTGGGAGAAAGAAACATCACTAAGGGGCATGCTACCAAGTTTTAAAGATTAAGGAAATTCTATCTTCCTGATTATGCTGTTTCTCAGGCATAAACATAGCTTGGTTTAAACTTTTCTATCATGCTTGTTCACAGTGCAAGTTCCTGGATGCTAAATAAAAAGCAAACATCTTATTCTCTCTGGGCAACTGCTAAGAAGCCCCGGTCCTAACAAATTTTCTAAATGATTATTGACTTAAAGAATTACAATTGCTTTCTCTGCCTGAAAAATATAATAAACTTAAAGAGATAGCATATATTCATTTGCTTTGTGACAAAGAGGATGACCTGGACTCACATGACTACATTGGAAGATAGAAGAATTAATAAGAAGCCAAAGCCTTGGTCCTAGAACCTGCTATAATAAAATGGAAATATTCCATTTTGATGAAGGAAAATGTAGAACTTGAGAAACTATGAGCAAGAGGTCTTGTAGCTCTATCAAGAGACAATATAGTAATATATAGCACATGGATACAATAATAATTGCTATAGTAACATGAAATAGTGCATTTTGCTGTGTTTAAAAAGAATATTTATGCACTTTCCAGATTAACTCCTAAACTTAACAGAATATAAAGATCCATGCTTTTAACAACTGCTGTGCTCTTTAAAATTAACTAGTAACAGTCAAATCATTTGACCTCACAAAATACATACTTCTTCAAAATAAAATGGGTATATGCTAAGGTTTTCTTCCTCCTTGGTTTAGCTTGTTGCTAAATCCACCTTAGGTAAATTGTAAAATGTCATATTAAGAAGTATAAAATGATGACCCAAATGTAAGCTCTCATGATATTATCACTGTGAATGTGTTTCTTTGGGCTGAGAAAGGGTACACAGTATTAGAACTGGAAAGTGATATGAAGTAATTCACAAAACTTTTCTCCATCCTTCCATGCTAGCATCTAGAGGCAGTTTTTTGATGACTTCTTACTTAATAGCCATATTAGAGGGAATCAAATTATGTGTCTAATTACATCAGACTTAATAACAAAATCAAATCATCTGCCTCCCTTCCTAATTACCATTTGTTGCCACAGTGTCATAATGCCATCAGTCCAGTGGGATAAATGAAGCCTGAAGAAAATACACTATAGTTACTTTCAAACATATTATCCATGCATCTGGGGCTTTCTAAGAAGATTTAAATATAAAGAATCTATTCAGCATTTCTCTGTGATAAAAATGTGGGTTTTATCTGAACGGCTCATGAAGCTGTTTCTGCACTAAAAGCTCTCCGGTGTAGAATCTTCATTTGAGGAAACACTATGTAATCACTTGTATTATGAGCGTTAATATCTTTTACGTACTTTAAAGAACCAGCATAAACTTCATTTTAGTCTCCTAACCACATGCCCAAAATGGCTCCGATTCTTCAGTATGCATTCTGGCCAGATGCCTAATCCCTCAACATTCCACAAAAGTCAGGGAGACTTTAACTGCCTTTGGAGAACAAAAGAAACGGTGGTGTTTGACAAAAGCATGGTAGAGTTTGTGTGTTCAGCTGTACTCATTCTAGTTCAGGTAGTAGTCTGAAATAGTTTACACGTTCTGGTGCTCATCGTGTCTGGAGTTGAGGGCGAGTACTGAGGAATTTATGTAGGACCCATTCAAACTGGGCAGAACAGCAACATGCTATATTTAGCCACTAGTAGCCTAGCAGTCTGCAGCAATGAGGCTTTTATTATTATCATTTCAGGTTACGAAAATAGTACGAGCTATAGGGTAAGAGAAATCTCACGCCATAATAGAGTTTAATTCTTCTTACTTCTAAATGGGATGGAAACATCCACAATACAAAGTTGTTATAAGAATCAGGGTGTAGCACAGGTACAAAGGCATAGTTGCCAGTTTGTACGATCAGGTTCGTAGGCAATAATGATGGGACATATTCAGATGTGATTTCTCTGTAGATATCCATACAAGTAGAACCATCTGTTTCCAGTGCACTCTGTGGCTAATGACCTGTCTTGTCCTCTAAAAGTGTTCAACACAATTAAAAAAAATTGCCCTTGGTATCAGTAACTGACAGCTGCTAAAGCAATCTTAGATTTTAAGATATTATCCATTCTACTTAGAGATAGGGAGAAAAACATCATTTTTTAAAAATGGATGTTTCTTGGCAAATGAATCAATTCCTGCAGTCTTAGAGAAGAGGAAAAATATCAAAATAGATAAAACCTAACATTCTCAGAAAGACAGCAGTATTTACACAACACCAGGAGAAAATGAGACAAATCTAGAAGGTGGGAAATTTAGCAACAACAACAACAACAACAAAATAAAAAACCCAGACCCAGAAGCTTCAAAAAGTCAATATTGTGAGAGAAAGGGAAAGAGGTGGCAGTGGTTCCATTTCAAAAGACATTAGGGGGACATACAGCTCTAACATAATATCGCAACTTTGAATCTTGATCCCCTCCCCCAAATCTATACAATATGCTTTTGAAAACACTTGTGAAAATTGGCATATGAACTGTTTTTTATTAATTCTTAATTTGAAACCATTATTGTTAATAGCCAGTATAATCAATGGCCCCACATTTATCACCATATCTGAAATGTACTCTCAAATTACCCAGGAAGAATGCACAAACAACTTGATGAAACACAACAGTGGAAAACACAGAAGCACAGTGTTTGCCCAAACATTAAAAGCAAACAAAGCACAGGTTACTACGGTTGACCATAATTGGTTGGTATATGAATGTTCATTATTCATTGCTCTGTCATCCAGCTGGACATTTGAAACTAGCTATAATAATGAAAATCAAAACTATTACGCAACCTCAGCTTGATTCTTGAAATTATTTTTTACCCATATGGCCCTGGACTGGTGACTTAACCTGCACCTCTTGCTCATTATATGTAAAAAAAATATTAGTAGTGTCTTTTTCAGAATACTGTCACAAATACTGCCAGTGTAATAATACATGTGTGTTGGCACAACTTCTAACACAGAACATGTGTTATAAACAGCTGGGCTTCTAGTGAAGAGAAATAAACAGAATCCGGGGTTAGAAATGACAAGAGCACCACGAATTAGGTTTCCTTATGACTTCCATCACAAACAAGCTACCTTCTACATAACTCCCTAGAAACACCTCAGTCAAACCCAGTTACAACCCTCCTTTATCAAGGATTCCCCACTATGCACTAGAGTGATGAGGGTCACAGAACCATGGTCATGGCAACGGGTCAGGGAACACTCTGCCCAGTGCTGAGTGAGTGGCAGCCCCTCCCTCTTGTCTGTGCTGTTTTAGCTTTCTATGCCTTCTTGATTTTGATCGTAGAAGCTTTTTGTGGTCACTATATCGATGTATTAAAAGTGTTTTAAATCTTATATCTTGATGTCAAAAGCAAGGTGCTAACACTGAGATGTTGCAAGATTTAAAAAAAATTATTTTTACAGCCATGCCAGACTTACCCTCTCAGCAGGAGTAGGAGAATGAAAGCGACCTAGACTCAAAACAGAAAGGACTTTTTATGACAAATGAGTAAGTGATTAAAAAAGTATAGTTTTGCACTTATTTTTATAATCATAGGAAATACGTATGTTATGGGTTCGTGGTCAGACAGTTAACATACCATGAAACATTTTATGGCCAGCTAACTCTCAGAACAATGGAAACAGTTTACAATGTGTAATTCACAAGCTTATTGAGGAAGAACAAATAAAAGCAACGAAACCAAGGTGACCTCTGGCAAAGGACATGATCAAATTCTAAAACTGTTTAACAAAAAGGAAAACTGAAGCCAGTTATCCCTAAACTTGGACAGCCTTTTAATGTGCTTAGAAAGGCAGTATAGACACTGCCTTTCTCATCTACCACATTTCTGTAAGTGAAATCCAGTGTGAATGAAATGGCAGGAAGCCTTTTCTCTGTTTTATTACCTGGATTTAAAAGACGAAAACTGAAACTCGTACATATAACCAAATTTGTATCAGTTCCCCGGCGGCAGAGGAGATAAGCTAAAGATCATCAGATCTCCGTGGGATGTGAACATTTAAGGAATGTCATTGGCTCTGGAGAAATAGCTCTTAATTTAAAAGAAGTCTTGAGATAAAATTTGAGGTATTATCAGATTATAAAACGTAGGCAGAGCCACAAGGATGAATAAAATTAGTGTGGAAAAGTGATCCAGAGTATCTTAGGGGAAAATATGTTTCAGAGGTCGGAAATGCTAGTTTTAGACGGTGAGAAGGGTGGCAGCAGTGACCGGAAAGGAATTGTGTACAGGTGCCACTCTGTCTGTGCAGAATTCTGTCCCACGATGCCAAGCAAACACTAACACCAGTGAATGTGAGTACTCTATGGAACATCATGCATTAGATAATATTCATTTGTAAGTGCAACACACCTACTATATCATAAAACAATCTCTAGGGTATTTATAATCCATAAGATTAGTGAAATCCTCTATACATGCTCAATATTGATGCAATTATTTTCAAATATCTTTAATCAATAGTTGATTAAGTCTGCAGATGGAGTGCCTGCGGACAAGTCAGGATGACTTTGTAGTTTTTTGTTTTGTTTTGTTATTTGTTTTGTGTGTGTGTTTGTGTGTATGTGTGTGAGTATACATAATATGTATACAATGCACATGGATGCAAATAAAATATACACACCATAAACATCACACACACACAGAATAAATAATAATATTAGTAAAATTGTAATGTCTTAAAGCTGAACTATTTATAAGGAAGGGACATTTCATACTACGCTAAAAAAAAAGCACAACTTAAATAAATTATTGGGTTTAGTAGAAGAAGTTGATAATGTTAAGAGAAATTTTGACTTTCCTGTAACCCAGAAATAAGTATGCACAGTATACACAACTTACTGTACATCACATGCTTAAAAATCAGCATATCCAAGCCAAATTTACTCTGTTTGCTCTTCTCCTCCTCTCCATCTAAATCACTGTCCTCTATGACTCCATGACTCAGTGCATGCCACTAACCATGCATTCAGTTTTTCATATCAAAATCACTCACTTGAGATAAGAGTGCAGCCTGAGACTGTGAAAGCCTCTAAAGCACTCAGTCGTGCCAGGAAGGACAAGGGCTCCATTTTCTAGTTGGTATAAGCCCCTCGTTTCTGAGGATGAAATAATTTGTGGAGACAGAAAAGAGGGATAAAAATCATTTTGTCATATTTTTCAAGTGGTATTTTTGCCACATAAGGATGGAGAAAGAATTGATTGCAATCTCAGTTTCATATCTTGTAGAGTCAATATTCTTCTCAGACTTAGGCAAGCATTTCTCTCTCAGACTTGGAGGCTGCCTTCCTTTCTCTGGTGCCTCATAAATATTGAAGAAGAATGATCATCTATAGTCAGCTGCTGGCTAAAAGTTGTTATAATCCAGGAGCCATTTTCCCATTTGTAAATAGGATTTACATGCATACGTATCCATATATATGAAGTATGATACTAGTGTGATCATACTATATCATAATTTAATATTCAAGTAAATGATTTATCAAAATTGACAGATATCATCAATATAAAGGTAACAATAATTATCTTTTGGGGTCTGTTATACATCACTCAGATTGTTTCTAGCTCTATCCATTTACCAGAAATTTCCATTTTTATTAACAGCTGAATAATATTCCATTGTGAAACTATACCATGGTTTCATTATATATTCATCAGTTGATGGACATTTTGGCCATTTTTAAATTTCTGGCTATTATGGGTAAAACAGGAACAAACACAGATGGGCAAATATCTCTAGAGTTATACATAGAGACTTTTGAAATATGCCCAAGTCATATTCCTTGATCTTGAGGGAGACTGACTTCCATCTTCCTAAGGAACCACCATACTGATTTTCATAGTGTTTGAAATCATTGTATTACTTTGGCAGGCAATGAATAAATGTTCCACTTTGCCCACATTTTTGCCACCATGTGCTGTTAATTACGACTAGGGTAAGATGAAATATAAAAGTAATTTTAATTTACATTTCCCTGATGGCTAAGGTGATTGAATATTTTCTTAAATGTTTCTCAGCCATTTGTGGGTCACTCTTGAGAATTCTGCTTACTTATGTACCAGATTTATTTTTAATTTGTCAAAATACATTGCATGATTTTCTCATATGTAGATATTAGTTTTTGTTTCAATGGGTGCTATAATCTGAATAACTATAGAAGTTAGGTACAGTAAGAGATCAGAAGAGAGGATTTCCCAATGAAGTTGAAATAGAACACAGAATTATGGCAAAATAAATGGAAAACTACAACAGGAGGATCAAATGGAGACGGGGATAGAAGGACAGAGTAAAGGAGCAAGTATGGGAAAAGGCAAGTAATACTAAAGGCCTTTATAATAAACATGTGGAAATCTACAGCTCTAGAATATTTGTAAAATATATACATAAAAGAGATGAATTTATCTTGAATCACCATATAATTGGGGAGAGAATGCCCCAACAGGACACAGTGAGTAAAACCTACAATACCAGAAGTAGGTTATATCTTGTTGAGTCATTAACCATATCATTCCTATGGGCCCCCCTCCCAAACATCACAAGCTATCGCCAAGGCCATTAGCTCCTCTGCACAACTAATGATAAAGTCTTTGCCTAAAAACAACACTTGCTTAAGTCACCAAAATGGAGAAGTTGAGCTGATGTCCATCTAGAAGCTTCCCCACTACTGACTAAAGATATTCTACCTGCTCCACCAATATATCCAAACTACAAAATCTGTGCCCAAAAGTGGCTTATTTGCAAGATATACTTGTGTAATAGTCACACAAGTGTTACTGGAATAACCAATCACCTTTTGGTTGGATTATGGCCCAATCCATGAGATAGAACCAATACCTGAAACTATCAAAGTGCATATGAATCTGAGACTAGGTAGATCTTTGAACTAGGGTAAGACATCCTGTTACTATTCTGCTAAAGAAAACACCAATAAAATGATTGCTAATGACATATTGCTGTACCCATAGATCAGTGATTCACTTTAACACTCAAAATACAAGCTTTTTTTTTTTTTTAGTGAATGGGATTTAACATAGACAGACAATGTGCAAAAAGTGAGAGATTTTGGGACACTCATTTCTAAATGGGATTTCTTTATTATACCCGCCCCCTAAAGGATATGAGTCCTCTGCAAGAACACTACTTTCTCTCAACCCCTGAGCCACCTTTCCATCCACTTAACATAACTTCTTAATTTTCTACATTCCTTCCTTTATTCTTTAGAGATTTCTGTTCAGAAAAAAAACTTTTCTAAACCTTAATTTTTAGTGTAACCCTTTATACAGAAATCCAAAAGTGTTAAATTTTTATAGCATAAGTGGATTAAATCACTGTGAGAAAATACTTTTATACTTTACTTTCATGATTATATAGCAGCAAGAAACACATGCACAATTCTCATAAATAAGAGTTCAGAAACTTCACTGTAGCATGTTCATACAATTGCCAAACTCTCATAAGCCTAAATGTCCATAATGTTAAAAGGAATTGTTTTCCATACAATAAATGTTCTGTAACAACAAAAACAAATACATGACACATATAGTGGTTTGAGTTAGAATACTCCCATAGGCTAATACATTTAGATGTTGCATCTGCAGTTTCTGAAACTGTTTGGGAAGGATTAGAGAGTATGGCCTTGTTGAAGGAGGTAAGACTATGTTGGAATTGGTATCATTAATGATGGACAGTGTTGAGTTTTCAAAATCCCTGCCATTTCTAGTTCTCTTTGACTCTGTATCTGTGTGTCTCTGTGTCTGTCTCTGTCTGTCTGTCTGTCTGTCTGTCTGTCTGTCTGTCTGTCTGTCTGTCCGTCCGTCCGTCCATCCGTCTCCCTCCCTCTCTGTCTCTCTCTCTCTCTGTCCCTCTCTCTCTCTCTCTCTCTCTCTCTCTCTCTCTCTCTCTCTCTCTCTCTCTCTCTCCCCCCCCCCCGTCCCTCCCTTCCTCCCTCCCTCTCCTTCTCTCTCTCTTCCTCTCTGGTACTATGACCCCCCCCCAATAAACTCTTTATTCTATAAGTTGCCTTGGTTATGATATTTCCTCACAGCAGTTGAAAACTAACTAAAACAGCAATACTACTTAGAACACATTGAAATTTTTCACAATTTAATGAAAAGAAATACAGTGATTAATGTCTTTTTCCTGAAAATGACTGTTTTGCCTGACTTCCACTGACTAGCCAGTTTCATTCAGGCAACTTTTCAATAAGTGAATTAACATGTTACATGTTTCATTTTAGCTTACTTGTGTTTCATTATTTGTTTGTATAAGAAAAATTAGTTTATTAAATTGTAGAAGAGAAATATACTTTACATTTTAAATACATTTGCATATAGAAAGTGCACATAAATGAGTTCATTATATCAGATTATTAAGACTCATTTTTAAATATTTAAGTAATGCACATTTTCATAATAATATGTGAGCATATAAAGGTACTTCATTGTAATTTGTAACACTTCCTGTAGCATGTCCCATAACTAATTCAACTTTGATAACAAAGAGATTCTATCTTAAATCAATGAGACTTTCAAAATTTTACAGAACGAATGCAGCCCCTCAGCACCAGGGTTCTCCCTGAGTGTAAAGCATCACACCAAGCTGCAGGATGCAGACCCCAGTGCCGGACTGCTCACCCATCATGAAGGACCTCAGACTTGTGGATTGGGACTTTGTGGTGGCAATTTATTGTTTTTAGTAACAAAATTTTAATACTAGGAAACTAACACACAAGTAATAAATATGAGGGCTCATAGAGTGTCTAAGATGTGATAGAGCGCTCAGCTAATGTGTTCAGACAGATACCTAGATTCTATAGCCAGCAGTGAAAAATAAAAAGTTAAATAGATAATATCACCAAGGCACAAATGCAAATACAAGGAGAGAAATGGTATCAATTAGCATTATTTAGAGAAAGTTAAAGAATTGACTGTATTCGGTATTATCCACAAGAGTCTATTCGGGCCCTTTCAAATGTTCTTATTATGTATATAAAATGTTAATATAATTTCATGAGGTATTTATTAGACTGCAATAAATTTGAAAGTTCAGATCATTGAACTAACAGAACATTACCAAGAAATTCTATTTCTAGAACTCATTTTAAGGTACCTAGAGATTCATTCCTAAGTACGCTCCACATTAAATTTTTGTAGGAATGAGTAAACAAATAACCTAAATAAGTTTTTATAAGTAAAATTATTAAATGGCAGTTTTGTAATTATTCCAAATAAGATATCAGCATACAGTCGTACTAAGACAATTGTAGAATATTATTTACAATAAGAAAACTATTCCAAGTTATAACATAAGAAATAAGATATGATTATGAAAATAAGTGTTGCAGACACATAGTTTATTAAGTTTTAAATATAATAGAAAAACCTGACTTCCTCTGGAAAAAAAATAGAAGTAGGATAAGTAATTATGTTTTTATACTCATAAACAGAGAAGGACCAGGGAGAGGAGGAGGGAGAGGAATGGGAGCGATAAAGTAAGACTCCATATATGAGAGGAACTATGCAGTATTTGTTTCTCTGGGTCAGGTTTATCTCACTTAATGATCTCCACGTCCATCCAGCTTTTTTTTTTTTTTTTTTTTTTTTTTGGCAAGTGAGAGAAAAGCTCTCTATGAATATGTACCACACATATCTTCTTCCATTCCTCGCTAATGGACATCTAAGGTTGTTGTATTTCTTATGTACTGTGAGCAGTGCAACAATAAATAGAATGTGCAAATGTCTCTATGGTGTGCAGATTTGGAGTCCTTCCTGTACTTACCTAGAAGTGTTAGAGCTGAGTGACATGGAAATCCTTGTTAGTTTTTTGAGACACATCCACACTGATGTCTGTAGTGGCTATGGCAGTTGGTACTCCCATCAACAAGGTATGAATATCTTGACCACATTCTCATCAGCATTTATTGTCCCCATTTTGTTGTTCTTTTGTTTTAGTTTTTGATAGTAGCATTTTGACTGCTGGGATTAAATACTATAGCAGTTTTAATCTTTTTTTCTATTAGCTAATAACTTTGAATATTAAGAAAATATTTATTATCTATTTCCTTTTTTTCCTTAAAGAGATCCCCCTTATTCACAGTCACAGCGGACGGTAGTTAGGGGAAAATAGGAGGGAGGGAGGAATGGGAGGATACAAGGGATGGGATAACAATTGAGATGTAATATGAATGAATTAAAAGAATATATTAATAAAAAAGAACTGTCTCTTTAATTCATTACCCATTTACTGAGTTAATGATCTGGATTTTTCTTGGGTTTTTTTGTTGTTGTTGTTGTTGTTGTTGTTGTTGTTTTTCTCTTAGATTTTATTTTTAATTTATTTTTCTTTTGGCCATTGATTCTTTGTCTTCTTAATTCTTTGTTGTCTTAAAAATGTTGTTTTCATATAATCTCTTTTGTAAATTCTTGAAAATTTAAACTATACTATTAGAGTCTTTTTCAGGTCTTTGGATAACTGTACATCTTGAAAAGTTTTCCTTTTTAACTTTCCATATTTCATGTTTTATATTAAGGTATTTGATCCATGTTGAACTTATTTTGGTACATGGTTGAATGCATAGATATAATTTCATTCTCCTGAATGTTGACACCCTGTTTTCTTATCACTATTTGTTGAAACCATTGTCTGTTTGTGTGCCAGTCACATTCTGGTTTTATAGTATGGCTCTGTAATATAATTTGTATTGTGATACCACCAGGAGAGCTCTTTATGCTTAGGATGGGTTTGACCACCAGGGGTTGCTCTTATTCCTTCTCCATGTGAATTTTAGGATATATTTTTCCATCCATATTTTGTCATGAACGTCCTTGGAATTTTTATGAAGACCTCATTTAGTCTAAAAAATCACTTTCAGTAATAAATACATTTTCTATTCATTTTCCAGTCCATGAGCATAGGCACTCTTTCTATATCTCAATGCCTTTCTCAATTCCTTCCTAGAGTGCTTGAAAGTTTTAGTGTTGAGATCTCTTAGCCCCTTGGCAAAGTGTATTCATAGGTATTTAATTTTATTCATCTTGAAGTTATTGGGAATGATACCTTCCACCCAATTTTCTCCTCAGAAACTGCATTATTATTTTATAGAAATACTGCTATAGTATTCTTTGGCGGTTGGTTGGTTTGATGGTGGTGTGTGTGTGTGTGTGTGTGTGTGTGTGTGTGTGTGTGTGTGTGTGTTGATTTTGTATCTTGTTACATTACTGAAAGTGTGTATCAGTTCTCAGAGTTTTCTGGTGCAAACTATAGGATCCCAACATTTTCCTTTATCCATTCCTTTTTTATTGGACACCTAGGTTGGTTCTATAACTCGTCTAGTGAAAAAGATGCTGAACTAAATAGTGGTGTGCAATTATCTCTGTGACATTCAATTCTTCATAGAAATATGCAGAAGTTATAACAGATTTTTTTTCTATTTTTAAAAATAATTCCTTATACTGATTTCCACAAAAGTTGGGTTAGTTTCCATTTCCATCAACAGTCTACACATTTTTCTATAACCTCCCAGATTTTCTTACTTTGGTAAATTTAGCAAATACTGATTCTGCTTTTATTGTTGATTTTGAAAGAGGATCTCACCATGTAACCTGGGATGTTCTTGAACTCTTAAAACAGTGAAATCATTCCAAGTTGTGGCATGATTGTTACCTACCACCATTTCCATTCTGAGGACAATCAGTTCCTCTCATGAACAATTTCCTCTAAAGGCATTTCTGATTTGGTTATAATTACTCCTACTTACTGGGATGAGAATTTTTTGATGCAACTGTTTCCCATACCTAGTGATAGGAAGTGTCAGAGAGGCTGAGATCCAATCCCAAAGGACGTTTTTCTTTGAAAGAATTAAGAGATTGAGTGGTCTAGGAGGCAGGATTGTTAAATTGAGTTTATCTGAAGTCTCTTATTAAGTTTTTAAGAGTATTGAGTTTAAGGTGAAATACTTCCCATTCTTATCTGAGTTCTTTGGCATCTAAGCCAAAACATTTTCCGTATCTTTCTTTCTCTTTAAAGGTAAGCTTAAGTTTGACCTCTTGTTGTGCCAACTGATAAACTAACTTGGTAACTGAATGGCTGAGGGTTTTGCTCTCCTTTTTGTGGCTATATTACAAAAGATAACTGCTACGGTAAAATGCAAAGCACAAACAACAAGAGAATATACTTAAGGAAAAAGTAATATTTTTGAAAAATAACTTCTTAGAATATTCATGACATTGGTGATAAAATGTTTTGAAGAAGAGCCAGAACTCTGATAGTAAAAGAATTAGAATGGACATCATCAGAATTTCACAGAAGTTGTAGCTACTGACAAAGTAGGCAGATATTTTCACTGCTCGCAGCATTGACTTGTATCTTTCTTTGTTTCACTATAAAAATTTTATCAAACTGTTACCGTATTGAACTTCGGGTAACCTGAATCTGTTTGTCCTGGCAATGGTCACTCATATGTGGCTCCAGAAATTTTTTTTTTAAATTTCCTATCTCCCATCCACTTTACAGCGAGAGTTATGCTTTTGTACTGTTAATAGGCAGCAATAAATTTATTACTTGGTATGCACTGCACCTCACATGTATGACAGAACTATATAATCAGAGCTTTAATGTGGTCATTAAAACTGTTTCAACCCAAACAGAAACTTAAATGTGCTCTGATTCAGTTAAGAGCCTGACAAAATTAATGGGTAACATAAAACATCTTTAAAAGTCAGAACGTTTTTCAAACTCTACTGAAAATAGAGTAATAGTGTAGAAAATAATGGTTGTTCTGATATAAAGAATTAGAAAGTTGTCTAAGCAGCATTTTTATATAAGCCAACCTAATTACATATAAGTATTTACTTATATTATTTGTTCTTTATAAATTTCCTGCAACTGTAGAAATCTTTTGTGACTCATTTATTTCTTTATCTGGTCCTGAGGTATTAATCTCAAAAGTCAGAACACCTATAGAAGTTATCTGTGCCTCTGAAGTAAGTTGTTTTCCCTTTTAGAATTCTGGTTTTGGATGAGGAAAATAAAAATAAAATTAAAATTGACTTTCTACTTTAAGAGATAGTATGCTTCAGAGACCTATTTTAAAACTCTTAAGAATTTTAATTCATGACTAAACATCATGCAGCCTCATTTGTAACTTTCAAATTATTTCTGCCTAATTAATATTTATATTAAGCCATATATACACTCTGTCTGGATGTCATTGATAGATAAACCCAATTGTACATTCATTAAAAGCATGCCATAGCTTTGTGTCTCCAGAATTTTTTACTTGGTGCTATCAAGTAATGTGGAAAGTTTTGTTTAAGAAAATGTGATTTTCTATAAAAAAAAAAAATCAGTTTTTAAAAACCACTAAATGCACTAAATGTCTGGTAATATTTCATCATTCTGCAGCTGCCAGATTCTCATTTACATAGTATTTGCACGGTATTGTATTATAGTTTTAACAGATGCAGGGAATATTATTCTAGCTTTTGTACAGTTTAGCAGAAGAGCTGACTTTCAGTCATTGCAGACATCACACAAACACTTTGTTGGCTATATATTATATTATAGAAAGTTAATATAATAGATCAATGAACATAGTTTGTAAATCTAATATTGTCACTTAGTGAAAATTGATGGTGGGTTGTTTTTTGGTTATTGTTGATGGTGGTGGTTTTTGGTTTTTCAAGACAGAGTTTCTCTGTGTGTAACAGTTCTGGCTGTCCTGGACTCACTTTGCAAACCAGGAGGGCCTCAAACTCATAGAGATCCAACTGCTTCTGCTTCCCCAAGTGTTGGGATCACAGGCATGCGCCACTGCACCTGGCGAAAAGTTGGTGGATTTATCTTACTGATCATGTATAAATACTACAAATTAGATGTTAAAATACCTCACCACAGAACGTGCTTCAAAACAATAATATCTATTGGTAATGGACTAATGCATGGTTAAAAGCTTTGTCATACTGACAGACATGCAAGTATACTAATAGCTCAACTAAGTATTGATGAAATATGTTTTATGTGATGCAAAGCCATGCAATATCTCCACGTGAAGGCCAGTCCTTCAATTTTTGGGTTTTTTTTTTTTTTTTTTGGTTTTTGGTTTGTTTTTTTGAACAGGGTTTCTCTGTGTAGCCTTAGCTGTCCTGGACTCACTTTGTAGAACAGACTAGCCTCAAACTCACAGCAAACTACCTGCCTCTGACTCCTGAGTCAGTCCTTCAATTTTAAAAATCTCTTTCACTATTAATTTTATTTTAGGATTTCTTGGAAAAAATTACTATTAAATTTATTTTAGGAGGCCGGGCGTGGTGGCGCACGCCTTTAATCCCAGCACTCGGGAGGCAGAGGCGGGCGGATCGCTGTGAGTTCGAGGCCAGCCTGGTCTACAAAGCGAGTCCAGGACAGCCAAGGCTACACAGAGAAACCCTGTCTCGAAAAACAAAAAACAAAAAATAAAATAAAATAAATGTTTTTAAAAAAAAATTTAAAAAAAAATTTATTTTAGGATTTTCTAGAAAATATAGAGTAGAAATTTTTGTCTGAGCATTTAACACATCACTGTTTTACAATTTTACCACCTTTTGAATATAGGCTATTAGATTTCTGTCTTCTTGGCAACACCTAACAAGGTAGACCTTTTGTCTGCTTCTTATATAGAAATATAAAAGATTATCCAGGAATATAAAAGATTATTCCCAATGCTGCTATTGAAAGGAGCTGGCATCTTCTTCAATCCTATCATGAAAGCCATTTTGGAAAATGCTTTCATATATATGTATATATATGATAGTGTATATATAGTAAAGTCCATACAAAAATATGTTAACATGAAAATCTTATAGTAATAATCTAATAAGATAAACTTTAATACATATCAATAATGATATTTTGAAATTACTTCTGTAATTATGTGCTAAGATTTTTAATTATATCTCAGTTCGATCTTGCTTGACAGCTTCTATATATTAAGAATATTCCCCAAGGCAGATGTATTTGGATATTTCTATATTTAGTTTTCATAATGTAATCAAAATAATAGACTTTGATTAACATAAGCCATTTTCAAGTTGTTTGTTTCATCTTGTGTTATGTATATGTGTGCCTCAAACATGGGGATAAAGATAAAAGCATAATCTAAACACATGAAGGACAAATCAGGCCATATGGAACTCCTGACAAAGTAATCACTCTGCCAAGGACTTCTCCTGAACTTTGCTGACACATAATTGAACAGGTTGTTATTATTCAGCAAATGGCTCTGCTAAGCCTTCAAACAGACAGGCACTTCACATGTTACTGGGTTTTCCAGACATTTTTACCACTAAGATCCCAGAACAAAGCAAGGCAGAGGCCACAAAAATATACCAGGAGCTTTAAAAACAAAAACAAAAAAACAAAAAGAAAAACAGACCAATTGAGTATGCTTCATGAATAAAAGAAGGTTGGAAAAAGTAATTTTTCTCCACTAAGTTAGGATACACTGTAGGTAGTCTGTGCTGGGGACAATGGAGGGGATCCTAGGATCAATACATATTCTAGTAGCTGCTAGGATTTCCCCAATATTTTATCTGTGATAACTTACCACAGTAGCCTCCTGAGAGTCTTTCTCCCAAGTGACCTGGTAGAAACCCCTGTTACTTGGAGTAGGACACTTGTTTCAAGCTGACTCACTCAGGCTACTACCAATCACTCCTGTCACTGCAAAAACCCAGGCTTCACTTCCAAATTAAAAAAAAAAAAAAAAGGAAAGAAATACCTTATTCTGGAGCCAAATATGAATGACCATGGCCTGGGAACAAAGATTTAGGTTACTACAAATTCCATGTTCCAACGTGGAAGTAGCCAATACACCTCAAATCATTCCATAAAATAGAAACAGGAGGAGCATAACCCCATTTATTTTATGATACCACACTTACCCTGATACCCAACCCACATAAAGACCCAAGAAATAAAAAGAATTACAGACTAATTGCCCTGTGAACATAGATAAAAAAGTTCTCAATAATATACTTGCAAACTGAATTCAAGAACACATCAAAAAGATCATCCGGCTCCCCCTCAAATATCGTCATGCTGCGAGAGCGTCTTTGCCGAGCTGGTCTTGTGTGAAGTCACTGTGTCTTTGCACTCTGTTGTTGTCACTGTTGCCCTTTGCTTTGCTTGGCCTGCTTACCTCCCCGTGTCCTATTATTTTAGTCCCGATTACTCTCCTTAACCTCTGAATTCCAGAAATATGAAGACTGGCAGCTTTACTATATGATGGCCAAGGATACCAATGAGTGTTTTTATAGAAAAGAATTGTGTCTCTGACTGGTGGAGTTAATAAAAAAGTGAGGAAAGGAACTCCGTGAGGTACTTGGTTTCTTAATAGCTTCGCATACAAGTTGCCACACAGGGAGTCATACAAGTGAATGGCTGTGGGCTAAGCAACAGTTGGACTGAATGAAAAGCTAGAAAACTAATAGATTCAGGGCAGAGTTCCTCTGAGGCTGTGAGGAAGGTGTTTAGTGTTCTAGAAAGTTAATATCTGAAGTGTCAAAGACTTAAAGGCAAAAAGAAAAGAAAGGAAAAACCAAGTCTCCTTGTCAAAATTAAATAAAAAAATCACTGTTGTGAAGAGGAGCCACAACCTGTATGATGGAATTTCCAGCAATACAGTTCATTGAAATTATTTACACAAACATCTCATATCAAAGAGTAATACAGTTTATAGATTCAGGAAAGTTCAAGATAGAAACCTTGTTGTGCCAAACACCACTTATCAGTCAGTACAAATTTGGTTTATGAGTAGAACCTAAATAACAAATGCATACAGGAAAAATATCAATGGTCTTCTAGGAATAACAAAGAAAAACATTACAAATGACTGAATATGAAGAGATGAGGATTTAATATAGCAACAAAGTGAAGGTGCTGGAGTTCCAACTTTCTGGCTTAGAAACACAGAACTGGTAGAGTGTGACATAAACACTCTAAGATCAATGCGCAAATTATTTTGCCCACAATCAGGCTCAGATTTTGCGATCAGTATAAGCCCTGAAGTTAACTGAGCACTCATTGCCTTCTCACTCTCCGGGAAAGGCTTAAGACCTCTGAGTTTAGCTCAGAGTGCACGTTACCTGTGTGTTATCTGTGTAACCACCTACAAGATACCATTATGCTCTGACAACTCTTGGCTTAATTCATGGTTGGATTCTGTCATATTCCTGTTAAGCTCCCTCCGACATTTAAAACCGTTTAAGGTTAAGGAAACCTGGTAAAACATCCTTTAAAAATGTTTCAAATATATGAGAATTTATGGTTAAAATAGTTACAATTATATCATCATTCTTCCTTTAGAGGCATTTAATGAAATTCTGGCCAGAAACATGGCTCCATGGTTTAGATCACATGTTTCTACCACAGAGGATTTAGAGTTGGTTCCTAGCAGGGAGCTCACAGCCATGTGTAACTCCAGTTCCTGGTGATCAGATGCATGTTCTGACTCCATGGGCACCAAGCATGCATGCACTTTATGTACATAGATACATACAGGCAAAATATTCATATACATAAAATAAAATAAATAAAGCATTTAATAAAAGAGTTAATGAAAACTCAATACATATTTTAAAGTGACAAATTGTGAAGGGAACTCCCTGCTACATACAGATAAACGTATTTAAGTTAAGGAGAACTATTTCATGATATGTTAAGATTTGCCTAAGAAAAAGTAATAAATTTGACAGCAACATTATAAATTATCTGCTCCAGTATACTAGTTTCAGTTTTCTCATTTGTATTTACTTATAATTTCCTGGGGGAAAAAAGGATTTTAGTAATAGTGGAAGTCATGAAGTAAAGGACAACCAGTGAAAAATGTATACATTATTTACTTTTGAGAAATATTTTCCAAACTTATACCTTTTAAAAAATCATTGTCAACAGTACTTCTTTGGAGAAAAACTTCAAATTTACATATGAGAGTACATACTGCTTAAGGGCTTTTAAAAATAAGAAGTGTTTACAAGTGAAAACATACATTAAAATCATTCATGTAGGAGACAAGGATACACTTATTAACTTAGCAACTGTATTGTTCATCCCATGAACATACATCCAAGTAGAGGGAGGCAGTCAGATTATGTGGGTGTTAGAGATCCAAACGCTGTTCTTCGTTCTTTCTTCTAAATTTATTATAATTTATTCAGATTACACCCCGATTATTATCCCCCTCACTTCTATCTTCCTGTGCCTACCCTCCCTTCCTCTTCCACCTTATTTCTCTCCCCAAACCTCTGACAAGAGGACCTAGTCCCTCACCATATGACCACAGCTTATCAGGTTTCATCTGTATTGCCTGCAACCATTTCTTCTGTGCGCCTGCTGGGCCTCCCCACCAAGGAGAAGTGATCAAATCAGGAGCACCAGAGTTCATATTAGAGGCACATGCTTCCCCAACAACGGAGAATGAGCTGTCCATTGGCTACATCTGACTAGGTGGTCTAGGTCTGCTGCAAGCATTGGCCTGGGGTAGTGCCACAGTTTATAAAACACCAGGGTCTGAGTCTCCCTGCCAAGAGGAGACACCACTATGTAGACCACAGGTAGATCTGACCTCAGATCATTCCGCTGGTGTTCTTTCTTGAGAAGAGAACATATGACCCACTGAGTGATCTCTCCACCCCTGAAATCTAACTTTTAAACTTTGATATACACGCTAAAGCAACTCCACAAAGTAGTTTTCAGCCCCATTTGTTTAGATAAAACTTGCCAAATTGTCACCTACAATAAACATTGTAGTTTTTTTCCTTACTTGCCATTATTAGATTTTCTGATATCAAGAAGGAAAAGAAGTAATGTGTTAGGGAACGTACTACTGTCATGCCAGCACTAAAGCCAGCCTGGGCTACATAACAACACACTATTTCAAATAAAACAAAACAAAAAAGTGAGAAGTCTTGGTTTTAGCCACAGAGTTTAAGAGAACCACTCAGATGTGATCTTGGACAAAAATGAAACTATGGAATGAAGCCTACTGTCCTTGGTTGTGAAAGCATCCAAACTTCGTTCATGAGACTGTGCCCAGCACCTGTCCTATGAGACAGTTCAATCTTTAATGCACTCATCATGATTCTCAACACACAAGAGATGTCACTAACAACCCACACTTCAGTGTGATCTGTACAGCCAGCCACCACGTTATGAAACTTCAGAGCCCATTTTCAAGGCTGCTTGATTTGGGCATCTCCAAGACTGTATCCTTGATAAGCCTCAAGTGATTATTAATTTCCTTTGTTAATCACCAGACTGGTTTTGTCTCAGTCAACTTATGATTTCACTTCTTTTTAGATTGACAATAAAAGAGTTCTTCCTGCATTTTTAAATTATAGGTGGGGACTTATAAGTTTCTAAGATATTTAAGTAAGTGGTACCATGCAGTCATCAGACAGTGCATCCATGAAATAAATGTTGAAGGGGAAAAGATGATACATACAGGAACATATTTTAAAGATGCATGGGGTGCAGATAGATTAGGTCTCCTTCAACCTGGAAGCCTGGGTCATTTTAATGGCCAAATTAACACACACTAATAGCCTGAATTCATCTAACTATAGGAGAAAAAATGTAATGTGATATTTAGTATACAAGAGACTCAGTAAAAATGTGGTTGCTTAACTTGGGCATCTCGGATCCTCCTTGGCGATCTGCTTACCAGACTCTAATAAGAAAAGCTAGAAAGGAGTGTGTCATGGAGGGGGTCATAATGTTGGCAAATATCTCTGAAGTACTAAACTACACAAAGTACTTAAAAGTACTTTAAGGAATGGTAATCTAGTTTATATTCAATTTATTTCATTTCCCTACAAAGCCCTAAGGAACATATTCCATTTGTTGCACAAAAGCCAATTACAGTAATGGGCTGTTCGTAAGAGTTTCCAGATTTCCGAATTAGTTCTTACTATTTAACAGTACATTTTCAAATGGCTGTGAAGCTAATCATTTCTAATTCTTCAGTAACTATGTTTATAGGTTTGGCATAAAAACTATGCCATTCTCTTAGCGTTCAGTGTCGACCAACATGAATGAACTCACAGAAAAGGAGAACAAAAAAGATCACAGAAACAGAAGCACAAAGACCTGCTCCCAATAAGGAGGTTTCCTGTGGAGATATAACTCTTTCAAAGGCTTTTAAAACACTCCCATTGGAAGAACAACTCCACTTCAACAGCTTGTTCACAATCACCTAGAATGCATGGCCCCATCAGTTCTTGGGTTTGGGGCTCCCTTTGTACTTTAATGATGCTCAGGTAGAAGTGCGGGGTGCTAAGTGGGATGTTACTGGTAGGAAAGAGTGCTGGATGGCAAGGAGTCTGTCCCAAGTCTGGCCCTCTCAGCTCTCTGGAGTACACTACTTATTACTTCTACATACTTGGAAAAATTGGTCCTTTTCTGGCTTCCATGCTCTTCTCTGTAAAATAGATTAATCTCATTTTCTTATCATTTTAAATAGATGAAACTGCAGTATAAAGCATACTATATATGTGCTAGTTACATGTATGTCTTAGTGAATGTTCTTATTTTCTTTCCCTTTTTCTTTCTTCCATCCTTCTTTACTTCCTCTATCTATCTATCTATCTATCTATCTATCATCTATCTATCTATCATTTATTCACTTTACATCCTGTCATATCTCCCTCCCTCCTCTCCTCTCAGTACCACCTAAGCTCACACATCTCCCCTTTCCTATTTCTCAGAAAAGGGAGACCCCCTAGCCACCCACCCCAGATCATAAAGTTGCATAAAGACTGAGTTCATCCTCTTACCTTGTGGCCTGGCAAGGCAGTCCTTTCAGGGGGATGTGATTGAAAACAGGCAACAGAGTCCAGCCCCCGCTCCCCTTACTATGAACCCACATGAAGCCTGACCCGCCCATACCCACATCTATGTAGAGGAGCTAGGCCCAGTCCATGCATGGTCGTTGGCTGGTGACTCAGACTCCAGAAGCCCCTCTGGGCCCTGGTTAGTTGGCTCTGTTGCTCTTCTTGTGCAGCTCTTATCATCTCTACGTCCTTTTATCCTTCGCCCTATTTTTCCACTAGACTCCATACTCTTAGCCCAATGTTTAGCTGTAAGTCTAGGCATCTGTTGTAAAACCATTGCTGGGTGGAGCTTCTCAGTGGACAATTGTCATAGGCTTCTATCTGCAAACATAGCAGCGTATCATTAATAGTGTCATGGATTGCCTATCTTCCATTGGATAGGTATTGGGTTGGGCCAGGCATTGGTTGGACATTCCCCCAGTCTCTGCTCTATCCCTGCACATCATGTAGGCAAAGTAAGTGCCTTTTTTTTCCTTTTCATCATATATGGGCATTAACGCCCAATATAAAGATGTTTATTTATTTTTTTCTTTCTGGTTCGGTTATTGCCCATCCTGGTGTTTGACTATACTATGTAAACATCTTATCAAAAGGATCAATTCAGATATTTCCTTGGACCTGAATTTTTTTAATCTCCAAGTATTTCTCAGCAGGGCCATCTCAGCGGGGGTGGGATGGATGGCTGTGTTTGCTCTTGTAAGCAATTTCTAAATACTATCATCTAAATATCAATATGAAATCATTTGTTGTGACAACGTCAACAATCAATGAAGGTTTCTAAACATTCCAGCCACATCACTGGCTACCCTTTGAAGAACCACAAGACTTTTAAAACATTCGACAAGAATCAGCCTTTTCTACTTTGTCTGTGATTTCACCTAATAGATTGAACATATTTATTAAGGGAGCTTTTATAAACAAAATTCAACCTGATGTTTATTTGGGGTTCATCTCCTTCATCTATTACTGTAAACAAGGTTTGGTTTAGGAAACCCAGAGGTAAATGAATGTGTAGGAATCAACAATACTTAATTAGCCCTAAGGGCTATTTAATTAGCCTTGAGAATATAAATACTAATAAAATAAATAATTGTGTAATTGATAAATTACAGGTCTGTTGAGTCTGCAAAAAGGTACTATTACTGATAGGAGGACTTTATTTTATACATGATCCAATTTGTGTCTCATGTTTCTTTTAACCAAAATATCTAGGCACCTTAGACTTTTATAGGCTGTAATACATTATATTTAAGAAGTACTTAGAAGCTCAAAACCTAAAATTTCCAAGTCATATGTACGTTTCACACGGTAAGTTGTTAATGTGAGCAAAGGGCTATATACTAACTAGATTTTCCACATCTATATCGTATGTTATATGTATTTTATGAACTTGAGATTATAATAAGATTAGAGTGCAAAATATACATTTAATGTATATTTTAAACAAATGGATGGCAATTAAAGTATATGGAGTGAGTGTATTACAATTTTAGTTGTTAGTGTAGCTTTTAATGGAGCCATCTCTCCATCCCGGTAAAACACTTTTTAGCTTTACAGTGTCTTTAAGGTGCTTTACATAACACCAAGCAATAGATGAAAAAACTAAGTTTAATAAATAGTAGAGAGCTTTAAAATAATAAGTGAAGGAATGAATAGAAATTATTCCACATATGCCTATAAGAAAACTCAAATCTTATTGCCTCCCCAGAGGTTCAATTTACCTCTGCACAATAATTTATAAAATCAGAAAACAGTGGCTATGGATGGAGATTTTTGGTACTAGAAGCCAAATGACAGCTGTCTCATGAGCAACTCATATAGCTGGCATACTAGTAAAGAAATTCTACCGATCCTAAGAATGGCATCTTCATCTGTGTCACCTAGCTCCCTACATCCCAAATGGACATGATTATTTTGATAGAAGAATGAGGACAGAATCAGGCATATACCCACATGCTTACCATTAGTGAACATATTGACTGACACTTGTAAGGCTTAAACACTTTAATGAAGTACCATTGGCACCAATCCCTCTGTTATTGACCTTACCTGACCAAAGTAGTGTGGTTACATACAGATGGAATAGTGCTAGCTAAGAGCCAACACATCCTTGGATTGTCACAGGCCTTTCACGTGACATTTATTTTCAACCTCTGCATCTGACCTAAAAAGTCTTGTGACTGTTAGGTAACCTTCTGGAAAAATAGTACCACGCTAGGCAGACTTCTAGCTTCCTCCAACTCTAAAGCTAAAATAGTGGTTTTAAAAGGTATATGACATCTAAAGAAAATATTAATTTGTTGTAGACTGTCTCCTTATTGCATCCACTAATATGTGTGTGTGCGTGCACATGTGCATGCATGTACATTTGTCCTAAATGTAAATGTAAATTAATGCGGTTCTTTGTAAAAGATTGCCTAGCCCATTTCATAGCAGAATATGCTGTTTAGGGAATTTAAAACTATGTTTCTGGGACATAGATATTTCATAGGTTCATAATAAGATATTTTCTTAAGCTTTTGATGAACAGTTACTATTCTACATGGGTACAAAATAATCATAACATGGTCAGATGGTTAGAGTTTTCTCTTATTCCATTTCTTATTGGTTTATTTAGTCTCTTTACAGCCTGACTCCAGCCCCCTCCTGGTCTCCTCCCAAGCCCACCCTCAGGCCTCCTTTCCCTCATTTCCCTCTCTCCTTCTCATAGAAGGGGGCACCCCAAGGCGTATCAATCGAATCTGGCACCTCAAGTAGCTGCATGACTAAGTGCATCCTCTCCCATTGGGGCCTGATAAGGCAGCCCAGCTTCCAGGTAAAGGGATCCAGTAGCAAGGAAAGAGTTGGAGACAGCCCCTACTCCCATTGATGGAGACCTACATGATAATCACACTGCACATCTGCTACATGCCCCTTGGTTGGTGATTCAGTTTCTGTGAGCCCCCATGGACCCAGGTTAGCTTACTCTGTAGGTCTTCTTGTGGTGTCCTTGACCCCTCAGGCTCCTCCTAGCCTTCCTCTTACTCTTCCACAGCACTCCAGAACCTTGGCCTATTCTTTGGCTGTGAGTCTCTGCATCTGTTTCCATCAGCTGCTAGATGAAAAATCTCAGAACACAGTTATGCTAGGGTCTTATCTGCAAACATAGCGGAGTATCATTAATAGTGACAGGAGTTGCCTATTTCCCATGGGGTGGGCCTCAAATTGGGCAAGTCATTGGTTTGCCATTCTGCCAATCTCTGTTCCATCTTTATTTCTACACTCCTTGTAGGCAAGACATATTTTGGGTCAAAAATGTTATGGGGTATTGTTGTCTCCCTCGCTCCACTGGGAGTCTCAACCTGGCTACAGGAGGTGCTGACTCGATGGTCCTTAGCATTCATTTTTTTTGAAATCTCAGATGGGGTCACGCCCATAGACTCCAGGGAGCCTTCCCTGGCCCATAGATGCCCCCTCCCTGATTTCTATTCTCCCTCACCCACCTGATTCCCAGCCCTGTTACCTTCCCCATCCCCTCCCCCACTTCATTCCCTCCCTCCATCTACTTCAGATATCTATGGTATTTCCTGTTCTGAGTGAGATTTAAGCATCTTCCTTTGGGCACACCTTAGCTACTTTGGGACTATGGATTATATCATGGTTATCCTGTACTTTATGGCTAAAATTAGCTAATAAGTGAGTACATGCAGGAGGATCTTTTCCGGTTCTGTCTATTTGCCTGCAAATTGGGTGACATCTTTGTTTTTAATAGTTGAGGAGTATTCCATTCTTTAAATGTAAAACATTTTCTTTATCCATTCTCTAGTTGAGGAATATCGAGGTTCTTTCCAGTTTCTGGATATTATGAATAAAGCTGCACTGAACATAGTTGATCAAGTCTTTGTGATAAGGTGGAGCATCCTTTGGATATATGCCCAGGAGTGGTATAGCTAAGTCTTGAGGTAGATCTATTCCCAATTTTCTGAGAAACCACCAGATTGATTTCTACAGTGGTTGTACAAGTTTGAACTGCCACAAGAAATGGAGGAGTGTTCCTTTTGCTCTACACCCTTGATAGCATGCTCTTCACTTGAGGTTTTTATCTTAACCATGTGATAGGTATAAAATAGAATCTCAAAGCCCTTCTGATTTGCATTTCCCTGATGACTAAGGATGTTGAGGTTCTCTTTAAGTGCTTCTCTGCCATTAGAGATTTCTCTGTTGAGAATTCTTGGTTTATCTCTGTATACCATTTTTAATTGGATTATTTGGTTTGTTGTTGTTTAATTTATTGAGTTTATATATATTGGATATTAGCCCTCTGTTGGATACAGAGTTGTTGAAGATCTTTCCCACTCTGTAAGCTGCTGTTTTGTCCTACTGATAGTGTCCTTTGCCTTAGACATTAAAATAATTACTCCAGCTTGTTTCACATGTCCATTTGCTTGGAAAATTTTTTCCAGCTCTTTACTCTGAGGTAATGTCTATCTTTTTTGCCAACGTGTGTTTCTTGTATACAGCAGAATGATGGATCTTGTTTTCTCATCCATTCTTTCAATGTGGAATTGTATCCATTGATATTGAGAGACATTAGTGACTGGTGGTAGCTAATTCCTGTCAATTTAATGTTAGTAGTGTGTGTGTGTGTGTGTGTGTGTGTGTGTGTGTGTGTGTGTGTGTGTGCTTCCCTTCTTTTGTTTTTGTTGATGCAGAATTTTATTTTTATTTCCTGTGCTATCTAGGGTGCAGTTAACCTCCTTAGGTTGTATTTTTCCTTCTAGTATTTTCTGTAGGCTGGTTTTGTGGATATGTATGGTTTAATTTTGGTTTTATCTTGGAGTATCTTGTTTTTTCCATCTGTAGTGATTACGAGTTTTTCTGGGCATAGTAGTCTAGGTTGGCACTTGTGGTCTCTTAAGGATTGCAAATTGTCTGTCCAAGTTCTTCTAGCTTTTACAGTCTCTGTTGCGAAGTCGGGTGTAGTTCTGACAGGTCTGCCTTTGTATATTACTTGGTCTTTTTCCCTTGCCGCTTTTAGTATTCTTTTTCTGTTACGTATATTTAGTGTTTTGATTATTATATGGCAGGAGGATTTTCTTTTCTGGTCCAATATAAGTGGTGTTCTATTTCTTGTGTGTTTATTAGCATTACTTTTTTCAGGTTGAGGAAATTTTGTTCTATGATTTTGTTGAAAGTATTTTTTGGTCTTTGGAGCCTGGGCTCTTTACCTTCTTCTATTTCTATTATTCTTAAGTTAGGTCTTTCCATAGTATCCTAGATTTCCTGGATGTTTTACTTCAACAATTATTTAAAGTTACCAATTTCTTCTATTGTATCTTTTAATTCTGAGATTCTCTCTTCTGTCTTTTGTAATCTGTTGGTGATGTTTGTATCTATTATTCCTGTTTTCCATCTCCTTGACTCTTTCAGTTTTTGTTTTACTTGTTGCTTCCACTTCCATTCTCAATTCTTGAACAGTTTTATTCATCTTCTTCACCTGTTTAATTGTATATTTCTATACTTCTTTGAGGGATATATTAATTTCCTCTTGAAAGTCTCTATTATCTTTAAGATTGAATTTAAGTTCATTTCTTTGTGCTTTGGTACTATTAAAGCATCCAGGGCTTGTAGTAGTATCAGAGGGCTCTGAAGTTTCCATATTGCCTTGGAACTTGTTGATTGTATTCTTGCACTGTCCTTTAGCCATTTGGTTGTCCCTGGATGTTCCTGTATGATGCTGAGGTATCTGGCTTGGTGACTGTGGGCGGCATTCCTGACAATGGAGGTAAAGGACAGTGCACAGCTCAAAGCAGCTTAGCATGCCCCGGGGCTGCTAGCAGGCTCAGATCATTAGTTTTAATTGTCAACTTGATACAATGTAAAATCACTTAAGAAGGGAGTCTCAAAAAGTGATTGACTAGATCAGCTATGTTTGTGGTGACTGGTTTGAATATGTTAATTGATACAGGATGGTCCTGGGTCACTATAGGCTGCACCATTTACCAGAATGAGGATCCTGGAGAACATGCTTATAGATAAGGGCATGAACATTGGACAAGACACATATCTATTCATTCTCTCTTTGGTTGACTATGGGTATGAACCTCAGTTTCAAGTACTTAAGTTGACTTCCCTACAATAATGGACTGTAAACTCTGAGCAGAATAAACATTTTATCAAAATTAAATTTTGTTAGTGTGCTTTATTAAAGCATCAGAAAAGAAACTGGGACCCAGTGACTACAATAAAGAATACACAATAGAGATATTTTCTTCAATTTTACTTTAATTAACCCTCAAATTAGAGATGATTTGTGAAAAATGGAAAGGAAAGAAAGAGAAGATGAATAGGTTTATATGCACACAATCTTTTAGTGGACCTAGAATTTTAGACTTTTTTTCCTAGTCAAATAGCTGACCCTCATTGTTTGTAATGCATGGAATAGAAGTGTATCTTGGCTAGACCTCCATATTCCATGTGAACAATATTCTTACTTTATCATGTTACCTGTTCTTAAGATTTGCTTTAAACATTTACAAAAACACTGTTCAATATTTGACTGAATAAGATATATCTCAAATTTTAAACAGTATTATTCCTTGATGCTTTTTTTTTTGCAAAATTAATCGAAATATGATTAGTTACAACTTAATGTTTATATTAAATTGAACCAATTTAGGAAGCAAATTGTTCTTGAAGTTAAAATAATAGAACTACCATATTTTAGTTGTTAGAGTTGTTATGATAGAAAAACTCATAATTGTTAGCATTCTCAATAATATTAACAAAGTACTTGATAAATTTTGTAGTTTCTGTTATCTTTTTAACATCTTAAAATTTACTTTTAAAAAAATTTAATTTGCTACCATGACATTTTATAATCACACGTGTTGCAGAGAGGACTTTTATGAGTCTCTATCACTGCCAGATCATAAAAGCTTAAATTAAAAAGAACCATCATCCTTTAGCTTAATGGAGAATTGGAATTTGAAAGCCTATATTTAGCTTACCTGACTAGATTATATTTCTGCTCGTGCGTACATAAGTATTCTTTTGATGTTACTTACCCTTCTTTTGGAACTTGACATTTTTTTTCTAAAACACTACCAAAATATCTAAGTGCCTAAATCCAGAGTCTTAAAAACATCAAACATCGTATTATTCTATGGATTGAGAAGATGGCTCAGTGGGTAAAGATGCATGTCAACAAGCCTGAGATCATGAGTTGAGCTTCAGGACCCACATGATAAAATAAGAGAACCAGCTTCAACTTGTGCTTTCACCTCCACACATGTACCTGACTACACACACACACACACACACACACACACACACACACACACACACACAGACACAAAATGTAATTTTTAAAAGGTGTCATTTTTGGTTAATTATTTCTAATTGCCCAATTTGGTTATCTTTTACTCACTAAATAAGTACTTTAGAGCACATAAAGTATAAGCTAAGTTAATGTGATACAATTAAGAGATTATGGTAAAATTTGTTGACACACAAATACAGGAATATTTGCAGTATTATTATTCTATTAAATTAATATATGAATATGCATATATGTTTGTGCATCCAAGTGATATTAAGTAAGATTTTTGATAAATCAGTAACATTCGAACTCAATATAGACTTCTTGTTTGTAGCTGTTGAAGTCAAATATTGAAGAAGCATTTTTTAATTAAAATGCAATTTGTTCTTGTGGTATTGAACTTCCATGCAGAAAATCACTATGAACTCTGAATATAATCAAGCAGCAGGAAACAGACGGTACTAAAAAGCAATGAGAATTATACAGATTCTGGCTGGGTACCCACACTGTGTGAAAGGAGGTCTTACAAATAGACTTCCCATTGTCACAGCTTTTAGTTTAGAGAACAGTCTTTAACATGGCATGGGAAATGACAATGGTGTCATTGTAAATACCCCCATCCCTAAGTGGGCCACCAAAAGTCCATCCTACGAGTGTAGAAGAACCATGGGACAGAAAGAGATAGTAGAAGATTCACTAATTCTATTTTTTGCCAACATACATGTAGAACTTACAGCAAGTTATATATGTACATATATGTACTGTTTTTATATTTAGTGCATTGATTATACATAATTGATGATCTTGAAGAAACAAAAAGGCAGGAGAAACTGTCCCCAAAAAATTTAATGGCCATTGTTGATAGCAAAGGAAAGGGCAAGGTGTGTGTGTGTGTATGTGTGTGTGTGTGTGTGTGTGTGTGTGTGTGTGTATGTGTGTTTGTGTGAATGTGTGTGTGTTTGTGTGAATGTGTGTGTGTGTGTGTTTGTGTGTGTGTGTGTGTAAATCTGATCAAACCCATTATGGCATATATGAAAATATCATAACTAAATACACTATTTTATTTAGGAATACAGTTGTAAAGCAAAATATTTTAATTAAAATAAAATAAATTTGAGATGTATTTTAGATCAATCTTCAAATTGAATGACTTGAGCAAAGTTTATCTTCATCCTGATAAATTTAATATTTTTCATCAAATTTCATAAGTCTTTTGCTTAGCAACCTGTGGCCTATTAATGTATAACTATAAATATAAGAATAAGACAGCATGTCTATTTACAAATGTTACACAAAGTTAAACCAAATGATGGGTTGAAGGATGATGAATGTTTTCCTACAAATCATGATGTCCTAAGTTCTATTTCCAGGACTGAAAAAAGATCATGGAATTTATCCAATTAATAAATAGCAAAAGTACTAAGTGTCATGCTAATGTAACAGGGTATTGATTGACCTTATTAATATTGCAATATATGGTTTATTAGACAAGAACATGCACAAATAATTACAAGCCTTTAAGAAGTCCTTTTAAATATTTGATTCTGACTAGTATTGTGGTGTTCAAGTTGACTCAGTGCAGAAACCTAAATATATTTTTCTTCCATCTCTAAAAATGTCCATATCGATAATTCTACTTAGTCTTTTAAGAGAGAGCAGTGTGTGAGGTGGTTGTGGATGGCACTCTGACAAATGGCCCATCCCCATATGCAGCATTGAACTGCAAAGTATCTGACTGCTTCTTCACTGCTCAGAGAGCTCCCTGACAGCAAATAGCAGCTGCAGGGGCCAGAAAAACATGGCCATGGCTTTAGTAAGCTAAGGGAAACGCTACAACTCATATCCAAGGTCTTTTTGCAGCTTGCCTCTTTCCATAACAAGGTTCAGAATGGGAGCTGCTTTTCTGGAATAACAGATAGATGTAGACCAAGAGCTGTTGTTCTTTGCTCCTGTGTACTTAAGTCAAGGCTGATCACTGTGGTAATGATGAATTCACATAGGGGCAGTGGACTGTCGTATAAATAACAACAGTGGAGCCTTTAACAGATCTCTTCTGCAGAAAAAAATCCTCCATATTGTTGACCATTTAAACATTGTATAGCATCAATATCTCTGTAGAACCATTGTTTAAAGAACCATGTTTCCTGTACCTGACATTATTTGGTGGCAAATGTCAAAGTTATAATTGTGTGCTGAAGCATGACATTTGAAAGCACATCTGAAGTTGGACATTTGGTCAACCTGGAGAGTGGAAGAGTTGGCAATGAAGAGCAAATTTACAGGAAGATTGAGGTAGTAGGCAGGGAAATGTCTGAGAGTTGTTTTCACTGGAAGAAATGGAAATCATCACATTAATGAGTTGGAAAAGCAATTTGTAAATAAGGTTAAAATTTTGTGACTACAATTTTATTTTCTATGAATTTTAGGTTTTCTGGTCTTCAGAATCAGTGAACGGACATTGGATTTTTCCCACAGATTGTGGAGGATTAGCACCTTATTCAGTCCTTGTCATATCTACCTAGTCCTGAAAAAGGTGGCAATGAGCCCAGGCCATTCCTCAGGGTTTCATTATGAGGTCTGTTGTTGTCTAGGGGGCCACATCCTAAATATATCATATATTGAAACCATAAACTGTCTAAAAAGCCCAAGTTTTTTGAAAGAGCTTTTCCAGCCACCAATGTCCATGGTGCCTTTAATATGGAAGATAATGAAACTGAGACTCATCTAAGGACAATGAGCTAAAATTATCCTTATTCTATGGTACTTGAATATTATCCTAATAGTTTTAATGCTACATGTAATTTTAAGCGAATTAAGTTTTGAGTGAGCATATATAAAGACAAGGGTGGATTTAGAATAATTATGTAATGGTGGACATAGTAGCTAATGTTAGAACTAGTTTGCTTAAAAGCAGGCAGTCCAAGATTGACTTCAGAATTCTTTCTCTCTCTCCCTCCCCTCCTCTATCTTTCTCTCTCTCCCCTCCTGCCCTTCCACTCTTTCATCTCTCTGTTTCTTTCTCTTGTGTGTGTGTGTGTGTGTGTGTGTGTGTGTGTGTGTGTGTGTGTCCTAGGTGTGTGACAGAGAGGTAAAGTTAGAGATAGATACACACAAAGATTTGTCCATGAATTTATGGATGTTTTCAGTCTTATGAGTGCCCCATGTACAAAGCACAAAGTCTTTGATGAATTATAGTTTACACTAGCGAAAACCAAACTGAGAGAAATGTTTGATTGGTATGAGAGGAAAAGCTCTTGCCAATTTAGAATTCTATATCCAATTGAAATATCATTAAATAGTGAAAGAGAAATAGAAACAGTCTTCACTAACAAACTTAATAAACTTATTGACAATTGAACAGCCTTGAAAGAAATATAAAGGAAGATCTTTGAGCAGGAAAAAAATACCTAGGTGACAAAATTACAAAGAAGATTGAGAATAAGTAAAAGTGATACAGTTCTTCTATTTATGCATCAAAAACAAATTAGCATGTCATTAAATTATGTAGATGTGGGAATGAGTGACAGCTGTATCATTAGAAATGGGAGGTAAAAAGTGGAAATATAAGTGTCCCTCAGTACTCATGGGGGCTGGGTCTAGCATCATGCATGAGCTGCAAAGCTTGTAGATGCTGAATTATATAAATGGTACAATATTTGCCTATAAATTACCAACTTGCTGCAGTGTACTATTAAATACCTTAAAGTATTGATAAACATAATACTAAGTAAATGTTACTTAAACAGCTGCTACACTGCTTTTTTAAAGACTGAGAGTGAAAAGATTTATGCTCAATATAGATAATTTTTGATGTTTTGGGTCATGGTTGGTTGACTCTATAGTAGTGAAAATACAAATGTGGGATATGGACCCAGAAAATCATATGGATTCTGTTACATGGAAGGATCAACGTATGCATTATGCAAGGTATTATGGTATTATCTGAAGTTAGACTGAGCAGAACTGAATAAATCAAAAATATACATAACATATAAATGCTTTAAATATTCTAATTGATATGCTAAGAGAAGTCACAATATTGGATGATAAAAACATTCTGTTAAAACCAGAAAAAAAAAAGAATGAAAAAAATAAACAAGAATCAAACACCTCAAATATAAAAGTTTCACGTTCTGGAAGCAAAAATCTCAAATACATATTAACTACCTCAAGTGTGTTCTAAATATATTCACTGAAAGAAAAAATAAGAATGGATAAAAAAATACTTCAATTTTTCTGCAAGCATCCATACTAAATGTAAATGCTCATACAACTTAAATATAAATGGGTTGAGAAATATGATATGATACTCATGAAAGTAAAGCAATAATGTCAAATTAATTTCATACAAAGGAGGCTTTGGAAAAGATTTATAAATAAAGGGAATGTTACTTTATTAAAAACATCAACAGTAAAAGATAAAGCAGTCCTGAACATGTGGACATATAACAAGAAAACAAAATTACAAGAAACAAATGATAATGTTGGCAAACAAATAGGCAAACCTATTATTATAGAGACTTCAATACTAGTGTGTAGGTCATTGATAGACAACAAAGACAGAAAATCTTTAAGAATATAGGTGTCTGGGACAGCACTATCAATCAAATCTATGTAATTGACATTTATAGAATATATCATCCAACAGAAACAGTGCACATTCTTCTTGAACATTCTAGACCATAAAACACATCTTAACGAACTGAAAAGAGTATAAATCATACACATAGGTCCCCAGGCCAGAGTGGCATTAAACTGGAGGAGATCAATGACAGAAAGAGTTTTAGAACATAACAAACTAGCAAAACGTAAAGGTCACTTTTATAAATCAATGGGAAAAGAGGAAATCTCAACTGAAAATTCAAAACATATTTAATTATGTAAAAGGTGGGGTAACTTATGGAATTTTGTGGGTAACAGCTAAAGCAATGTTTGGAGGTTTTACAGTGCAAAACATATGTGCTGGCAAAGAGGATTTTAAAATCAAATCCAACCCAATACAAGAAGAACAGAGTGAATGATAAAAATAGAGCAGAAATCAATGAACAGAAAAGTATAGTCAAAGGCTAGCTCATTGTAAAGATCAATAACTGATTCTCTCCTCAGCTATATCATTAGATAAGAAAGATCATTAATCAACAGCACCAACTTGAAGTTTGCTAGGAAAAAACAAAGACTTGAAACAAACAGCTCAATTCCCATATATTCAATAATATACAAAATAGGAATTTTTGACAGATCCAAGTTAAGGGACTCACTCAGGAGAAAACCAATTTCCTAAATAGTCCTATATATATAAAGAGAATCAGGTTGGTCCAATTTGTACAGTGTTTTTCTAGTACACATGAGGTTCACGATTTGAATCCAATGTTCCATAAGCCAGGGATGGTACTTACACACCTTCAGTAATGAGACTAGGGAAGTAGAGACGAGTAGTAGGATCCGAGTTCAAAGTCATCTTAAACTACACAGCAAGTTCCAGGCCACCTTGGGCTACATGAGACCCCCTTTTGAAAGCAAATGCCTTCAGGAAACGTTAAAAAAAAAACTATTAACAAACTATTTTTTTTAATTTTGTGGAAAGGCAAAGATATTGCAATTCTAGTAATAAGAACAAATTTGGAGGAACCATATCATCTTATATCATTTAAGGCTACCATGATGAATGCAGCAAGATACTATTGCAAAATAGGTAAATATCAGTGGGACACACCTGAGGAACCCAGAACCAGACCTACACAAAGCAGATCAGTGATTTTTTAATGAAGGTGTAAGAAACCATTGAACAAAGCCAGGAGCAGTGGAGCATGGCTATAATCCCAGCACTTGGGGAGGCAGAGGTAAGTATCTCTCTGAGTTTGACATCATCCTGGTCCACAAACAGAGTCAATTACAGCCAAGGCTACAAAAAGAAACCCTGTCTAGAAAAAAAATAAAGAAAAGAAAGGAAATATTATATTATTTTTAACAAATAGTTGGAAAAGAAATCCTTTATACAAGCCTCACAGTTCACAAAACATGAATTCAAAATAGATTGCAGGATGGTATGTAGCTAGCTCAGTGTTGTCTATTTTCCTGGCATATAAAAGGTCCTGATTTTGATTCCCAGGCCTATGAAAACAAAACAAATGGAAACAACAGCAAAGCCAGGTATGCCTCATAAACCTACTCAAAATGAGGCAAGTACAGAGATGCGATGGAGCATGCTGCTTCCAGACCTTGATTTACTCTCTTGTCCTGTAGTAAATATTGTTTACTCAGTTCCTGATGGAATTCTGAACCTCTTCAGTTCTGAGTGGTGCAGCACTTACAAACTGTTCTCTGCTCAAATAATCTCTGCTTGAAACATTTTTTTCTGCAAAGCATACCCAAAACTCAATGGCTCATGCTGGTGAGGATATGGAGAAAGGGGAATACTCCTCCATTGCTGGTGGGAGCACAAATTTGTACAACCACTTTGGAAATCATTCAGGATGTTTCTCAGAAAATTAGGAATAGCATTACCTCAAGACCCAGCTATCTCACTCCTGGATATATATGTGAAAGATGCTCCACCGTACCACAAGGACACTTGCTCTCCTATGCTCATAGCAGTTTTATTTATAATAGCCAGATACTGGAAACAACCTGAACTGAAGAATGGGTAAAGAAAATGTGGTACTTTGCCATTCTCCCATGCTTGTCTCATCTAGAGTCCCAATAGGATGTCCTCCCCACTGTCCCAGTTTCCTGGTACTTGAAGGCTTTCATGGGACATGCCCCTTGGGCTAATATGCAGATATAAGTGAGTATATACCATTTGAGTCTTTCTGCTTCTGGGTTAACTCACTCATTATGATAATTTCTAGATCAATCCATTTATCCCAAGTTTCGGGAGGAGACAAGGGATGGGATAACCATTGAGATGTAACAAGAACAAATTAATAAAATAATATATATCTTGGAAAAAAAAGAAAATGTGGTACATTGATAACCATTTTCAAATTTGCACTCTGCTCTCTGTCCTTACTACCCTCTGGGCTTCTCCTAGGCAGTGAGGAAGAGCTTGCTCTTATACCCATAAAAACTAACTCTGCAAAGCGGGGTATGCTCATTCCTCCTCCCTTCTCTGTTTTATATTAATCTCTATTATGATTCTCCCCTCCTCCTCTGAATTTGTCCATTATCAATTTAACTGATAATAGCTCAATTTCAATTGTACAAAAAAAATCATACTGTCTTATGATTCCATCCCTTGGTATTGTGTTACTTATGTCAAAAATATTGCCACTTACTATATTGAATATCATCATTAATATGTTAATATAAGCAAGTTCATAATTTTTACAATTTATCTGTGTGAAGGCATGAGGTTATCATGTAATTCAAGTGCTGACGTCTGTACACCCCATATGTGGTTGCAAGCCTTATTCTGATACTCTCCTTTCTCGATGCTGTGTAAGCATTGCTCCCCAGGTGTCCCCTGCTGTATCAATGAAGGAGCTTACAGCTAATTCCTGAAAAGGGGAGAGAATAGGGCTGGACTTCCTGCCATCCAGGGGAGTAGGAGTTAGAAGAGGAAGTAAGGGTTTCAGCTGCAGGCAGAGGTGCAGGAGGGACCAGGAGAGAGAGCTCAGCAAGGAAAGCAACAATTTACAAGTATCTCTGGTATGTACGCTGGGAGGGAAGCAAACTAGCTGAGAGGGTTAAGAATAGTGTCATATCTGCTCGGTTCTTATGCTGTAAAGCTTGTTAAAGTAATATAGTGAAGTCTCAATTGTTCGTGTGATAGCAGATTAAGATAGAAACTGAGAAACAAAAACCAATTTTGTAAAAATAACCTTAACATTTGTGCTTCATATTCTACACACCATAACTACAAAAGCAAAAAGTTTACTGTTTTCCTGTGCTTACTTTTCCAGGCAAAACTTATATTTTTTTGTATGGTTCTGTGTGGCTGGATAACATCTTTTCACATCAAACTGGGAGACTCCCACTAACATTGCCTTTTAAATGTGGACGGACGGTTGTAAATACTCACAAAGCTTTTGTTCATCTAGGAAAATCTTTCTCCTTGATTTGCTGCGTGCGTCCTGCTGGCATGTTGCGTGCTCTGCCCTCCCCTCTACCTCTGTAGCCTCTGCTGAGAAACTGCAGGTGTCCCTCAAATCCGCCTATCCGGGTGATGAATTGTGGTATTCCACTGCCTTCAAGTTCTCTTTGTCTTTGGCATCAGACAGTTTAATGATAATCTGTCTTTCTGTGTAGCTCAGTTTGAACTGATTCTACTTCAAGTTCTTTGAAGATCACTAACCTGTTCATATTTCTCCTTCAAACATGATAAAGTGTTGGCCATTATTTCTTCCTGTAAGCTTTGCTCTTTCTCCTATATTCTCTAGTCACTTTGTTGTTGGGTTTGTTGTTGTTAGTTTGTTGTTTTTTGTTTTTGTTTTTGTTTTTGTTTTTTCCTGTGAGGAGGAGGCCCTTTGTTGTTTTATTTCTAGCACTGTGAACTGAACTCAGGGCCTTTTGCTTGCTAGGCAAGCATTGAGCCACATCCCTCACCCCGTCACTCTAGTCTCATTGAGACTTGAGATTTGCAATTTCATTTAGATTATTTCAGTTTTTATTTTCTTTTCTACGCTTATCTTTGCTGCTTTAACTCACTGATTCAAAGTATTTGTCTTAACATTTAATTATTCTCTCTTCAGTATGAGTAAGCCTTTGTTGAATCCTTTTAATGAATACTTCAGTTTATTCTTTTTTGCCTACATGTTTTCACTCTTGGATGATCTCTATTAATAATATGTTCTCTTAAAAGTTTTGTTTATCTAACTGAATATTTTGTAGAATCTATTTTAAATATTTTGTGGCAACTATTTTAAGTATTTTGTTGAGTACCTTTGATAGACTTGCATTTCTTTTCTTGTTTATCCAAGCTTCTTTTATGTCTTTAATCCAGCCATGTTTTTCTATTGTTTTGTATGACATTTATTGTTGTTGTTATTGTTGTTGTTGACATTATTAGCTTGGATTAGGCACCTTAGGAAAACAACCACCTCTGCCAATATTTTTTAGCTGCCTTTATGTAAAAGAAATGTTTTACAAGCCATCTTACTTATAAAGCTTATGATTTCTCAAATGTTCCTTTTTTATATTTTTCTTTTTTACATATACATTCATATTATTACAATACATACTATAAACTGCACATAGCAAGAAGAACCACAAAACAATCAGAAATTATATAAATGTTACATTCATTGTGTTTTGGCTATTTGATTTGACAGCCTTGAAGAAAACATCTTTCCTATCTTGGTGCGTCCAAAATTCCGAATGTAAATCAATTATCTATCATATCTCATCTTCATCAACTTAAAACATTAATCTATGCCTAAATACATCTTAATCCTTAAACAACTAAGCTTAAGTGTAAAACTAAACTATTTTTATGTGTTGTTCAGTAGCATCATCTTTCAGAACTGGTGATATAGCAATTGCCCTTTCCTTGCTTGCATAAGCTGTTATTTGTTCTTCAGAACCCAAGTTGCTATCAATTCTGAGGTGGGTCCTCTTGAACAAATGATTTATTTATGAGACTAGACAGATAATATTTGCCTCATATGCATGGTTACTATGGGATTCTCTCTGTCTCTCTGTCTCTCTCTGTGTCTCTCTCTCTGTCTCTCTTTCTGTCTCTCTGTCTCTGTCTGTCTCTGTCTCTCTCTCTGTCTCTCTGTCTCTCTGTCTCTCTCTGTCTCTCTCTGTCTCTCTCTGTCTCTCTCTGTCTCTCTCTCTCTCTGTCTCTCTCTCTGTCTCTCTCTCTCTCTCTCTCTCTCTCTCTCTCTCTCTCTCTCTCTCTGTGTGTGTGTGTGTGTGTGTGTGTGTGTGTGTGTGTGTTGTAGTTGCATATAGTAGTGTACACACATACAGAAGCCACAGGAGAACATGGAGAACATCAGGTGTCTTGCTATATTACTCACCACTTTATCCGTTCGAGAAAGGACCTCTAAATAAACGTGAAGCGTGCAGTTTTCCCACCTGGCTGCTTGGTTAGTAAACCCCACAGCTCTGGCTGCCTCCACCCCACACTGGATATGCAGGTATTTGAACCATGTCCAGTTTTCATATAGATGCTAAAGATCAATCTGAACATGTGTCTTTATGCCTGTACTGCCATTGCTCTTGTCCAGAGCCATCTCCTCTCCCCATTGTTTTCTTTCTTTTAAAGACATATTCACTTTTGCTTGTTATATGAGTGTTTCCCCTGCATGAACTTACCTATACTGTGTGCATGTCTTTGTTCACAGAAGCCAGGGAAGGGAATTAGATTCTCTGTAATTGGAGCCACCATGTGCTTGCCAAGAATTGAACACAGATTCCCTTGCAAGAGTATTAAGTCCTTAAAACCTCTGAGCTATCTGTTTGGCCCCAATGTTTCCCTTTAATAATGATATAATTGGATGCATTGTATGTGATCCCAAGGACTAAATGATTACATGATTTTAAAAGTAATTCTTGAAAACTGAAAAATTTGTGGAGACTATGTGGTTAAACTACAGTTCCCATAAGGTTTTTAAATAACACTTTTTGGGTAAAATGAATGTACATAAAATGGAATAATATATACTAAGCACAGAGGAGCAAACTACTTAAAAGAGAAGTGCCCAAAAATCCACAAACTGATGTATTGTCATAAAATATTTCTTTTAGATTGTAGGTAGAAAATTGAAAAGAAACTATCTTTGACTTATTTTGTCATTTTAATTTAAAAATGATTAATATAATCATATCTGGTCAGATGCTACCAAAAAATAAACATCAAGATTTTATCAGTTATAATCCCTCTACTTCTGTTAATGCCATAATCAAGTTTAATGTGAAGTTACAGTATCTACAGATCTAATTTTTGTAACTCAGGTAAATTTCTAGACACTTAAAATATGTATCAAGAAGTGAATGCTTGAAAGCATCTTTAGCACTGAGATTCATTATCTATTAGTTTTCAATGGAGAATTAGGATCAATAAAAACTTTAACAACAATTCCCTGAGCTTGTCCAGTTGGCATTTTTCATATTCCCGTGAGACAGGGAACAAATTCACAGCAAATTGTCTAACTAGGTTAGGGTTGTGATGTTGTCAAGGAAAATAAACATGTCCATATTCTTTCAATCTAGTGATAATGAGATAAAATTTTCATGTTATATTTCTGGGTTATTTTTGAGTGTATACTACAGATAGATGAAAGTCACTGTCATTCTCAGATGTTAGAGCATCTTCTTGTCTGTATGACCCTAATACTCACATGTTCTCAAGATGCACAGCATTTCTTTGGCATCATATTTTTTTGATAAAATACTTGAAAGTATCTGGAAACAACTCCTTCTAATGAAGCAGCCTCCCCAGTGAAATCGCTGAAATCTGTGGCTTCATGTACCCTAGTCTTTCGATTCTGTGAACATTTTATCTTATCCTAGAATTCTTGGGGAAATTTTATCTTTACACCAAGTGTACTATGTATTTGCTTTTTAGTCCCAGAGAACTAAGGCATGTTTTCTCATGGAAAAAAATGATTAAAAAAAGGGAAACAGAATGGATTATAATTCTTGATACAATCCCTTCCTAATTTACAGAAATAGTCTTTGTATTGCTAGAAACTGAACAACAATGGACTGTTATTCAGCAGCACCACTGCACACATAGCTACGAGAAAGAATATCACCTGGCTGGCAGGCTCTACACTGCTCTTTCTCCTATGCTCAGAAGTGCAGGATATCCATGAACACAAAAGATGGTAGAAGACTGTGCATGCCAGCGTACCCTATAAGAAGAGACAAGTACTGTTCTCTGCTGATATTCCTGTGAACCTCTCTGTAACATTTATTGGAGTTCATCCTGTTGTCAAATGATCTTTAATCATTATGGTGGGGATTCTTTTAAAAGGAAAGAGCTATAACAGGAGACGGCCTTGTGAAGACACAGAGTGCACCAAGTGAAGACGTGTTAAAAGGTGTTAAAAGATGAAGGGTGCCCAGTGTTGCTAATTGTTTCTAGAAACTACTAGAGAAAGGGCTAGATTCTCCTTCGAGATGCTGATATGTTATTATAAGATCCCCAGGACATAAATATAACATGTAGTGAGATGCTTTTGCACCCTTATCCCAGGCCTATGCCCTAGGCAACCTGAGGTGCGCAGCCTACACCAGTTCTCCAAGATTTTACAGAAAATTTCATCCAAGAGTTAAGATGTCTTTTCCTCAAGTCTGACTCCTTCCGGCACTCTTAATCATGGAAATAACTCAACACATAACAACACACGCGAAGGAAACCACACCTCACGGTGGTGGGATTAGAAAAGCAGCTGATAAGGCTCTGATGAAGCTGATCAGGTATTAATACAAATGGGTCGAACCATGTGTTCCGGCTAAACTGCCTGAGCAAAGAGATTGACACTACTGATTTTCTTTTTTACTGGAATAGCACACAAATGAGCACTGGAACAAATTCCAGAGCTCACCAAGAGTTCATCAAACATCTGAGGAAGGGCACACATGTCTATCCTCATAGCATTCCACAGGCAGAGACAAGAATTAACCACAAGTTTGAGGGCACCCTGGTCCACATTTGTGAGTTCTAGGCCAACAGTGTCTCAAAATAACACAAAAAGATATGGGTAAAGTTTCATAAGCAAAGAGAATTTGTCAAGAACATGCTTAATGTCAAAAGCATGTTAAACAAGGAATTGAGCCAAATATAGCCAGAAGATTCATAGCATGCTATAATCTTAATCATGATCTTGCCCATTTTCTCCAAATATGTATCTCCCAAAGACTTAGATGAGATTAATTTAATGTGAATTAATCATTTCCCCCCACACACACCCCAAATTACCTCAGTTGACACTAGAAAACACATTGACTTACAAACTCTAAGAAGCTTTGCAGAATGGTGACTGCAGAACTATAAATGGTGGACTTGGTTTAGCTGTTAGAAAAGGGAGGCTGCTGCTGCTGCTGCTGCTGCTGCACGTGCAGACACAGAGCTGGCCTTTCCCACCTCCTTGAAAAGCATATCTCCAATCTAACAAGTTTTATCTCTCTTATAGCTACTGCTCTGTTATGATTCTATCATCTGCCTCATATAATCCATATTACATAAGCTAGTACTCTTTGTCATCTCCATCACAAACCCAAAGGACATAAGCAGAGAAACACAGCAGTGACTTCTGGCACCTCCACACCCAGTGTATATATTCATGCTTTTGTGTTTTCAAAACACCTTGTTTACTACACCAAAGACTCTAAATTTTTTTTATCATAAACGTGCTAAACGTTCATTAAAGTACTTTGTGACAGAAAATGAAAAATACCACACTTCTGGCTTTCAACTTCTTTGCCTAATGGAGACAAATAGAGAGTATGAACTGGAGAAATGATCAGCTATAGAAATTAGCCATAAATAATTATGCTTCGTTTCAATGTCAAATTACACTGCCGAAAGTTAAGCAAAAAAGACTTTGCTCAAGATTATTGCAATCTTGATCAGACAAGATAGAAATTGCAAGCTGCTCTGGGTGAATACCGACCCGTTTCCAACTGTGAATCATTGACTACAAAATCAACATCATCTTTCTACGGGCTCTTCATGTTAGTTCAGCCGGTAAAGGCACTTGCTGCCAAGCCTGAGGTCATTATTCCTATCCTGGGGCCCATATGATACAAAGAAAAAATTAACTCAAGCAAGCTGTTCTGTGACCCCCACATGCATTCTCTGGTATATATGAGTGTACATGGTATTTATACACACACACACACACACACACACACACACACACACAATGAATAGATACATACATACACATAAAAGGAATATATAAAATTAGTGTAATTTACTTATTTTTGAATTTCAGAAATTCAATATTTTTCCTGTCCCCAGAAATTCATTATTTAACATGGCCTTCATCTTTTATTAATAGATTCTTACAAAGACTCACATGTTAACTACCAAAGGATTTAAAAAATGTGCTCACTCTTTCATTCTTATCACTCAGCTTCCCAATTTCCCCCTCCTTTGTCTAGCGGTAGAGTTCATAGCAATCTTCACATCTTGTATGATATATTACTATGAGATGAGCCAATGTTAAACAGACACAGATAGAAGGCACAACCATGCCTATACAAGGCACATAGCCTTGTATAAATGTCTCCACTCTTTTTTTTTTTAATTTTTTAACCTTTTTTTTTTTTTGCTTTTCATGTTGTTGTTTTTATTTTTTTAATTTTTTTTTAATTTTTTATTTATTCTTGTTACAGCTCAGTGGTTATCCCATCCCTTGTATCCCCCCATTCTTCCCTCCCTCCCATTTTCCCCTTATTCTCCTCCCCTATGACTGTTCCTGAGGGAGATTTCCTCCCCCTGTATATGCAGATATGGGCCCAGGGGTCCTGCTCAAACTAATGCACCAGCCAAGGACAATATAGGCGGTAAACTTTAAACCCCTACCCAGATCTAGCCAATGGGCAGAACATTCTCCACAGTTGAGTGGAGAGTGGGGTATGATTTTCACACATACTCTGGTGCCTCATATTTGACCATGTCCCCTGGAGGGGGAGACCTGGTGGCACTCAGAGGAAAGATAGCAGGTTACCAAGAAGAGACTTAACTTTTATTTTTTAAATAATTTATTCAGAGTTATTGTCCCCTCACTTGTACCTGTTTCACCCTATTGCCCTCCCCTAGGCCTGTGACAGAAGGGGACCTCCTCCTCCACCATATGACCACAGTCTATCAGGTCTCATCCAGATAGTCTGCTTCCCCTTCCTCTGATTGACACCAGGCCTCCCCAACAAGGGGAAGTGGTCGAATAGGGGGCACCAGAGTTCATGTCAGGGTCAATTCCTGTTCTCCACACAAAGGTGGAGAGTGCATTGTCTGTTGGCTAGATCTTAAGAGGGGGTCTAGGTTTACTGCATGCATTGTCCTTGGTCAGAAACTAAACAAAGAAATAATGACATTAACAGATGTCATGAATCAAATGGACCTCACAGACATCTATAGAACTTTTCACCCCACCACAAAAAAAAAAAATACCTTCTCCTCACGGAACCGTCTTCAATTGTATTTTCTATAATGGCAGTTACTGTTGGTATCAGGAAATGATACATCACATTTCCAACTGTATGATTGAGGAAAAAACCTTAGTGTCATGTCAAGTCTTCTATCAAGTCACAAAGTGCATCGGTGTTTCCTCACAGCAGCATGGGACTGCTTTTTCTGTTTTTGAAGAATTTTGACATTATACACATTTTGTGTATGAGGAAAACATGTATAAGGGGAATTCAGGGGGAAACCCGTCATTCGCTGTGGCCTAGTTAGGATGAATCAGACAAAGTATAAAACCTAAGATTTGAGGAATCTAACATATCAAATTGGAATATAACCTGAGTCCTCAAAGATAAATCTATTTACCCAATCGAACCACTAGCATTCAAACTCCAAGCTATTACTGATTAACTGCTTTTAAACTCTATGTCTTATTTATGTACCTTAACAGCAAACTAAGCATATGCACAAAATACAGTTCTAAGTATATCAAAGGTCAAAATATTTAAACCCATAAATGTAGGCTGCTAAGCCTTCTGTTAAAAATAAAAAACTCAAAAGAGAATTTTCTGTGACTGTTAAGTGGACAAAAGATTCCTTAGGTCACAAAGTCATAACACATAAAAGAATAATTTGGCTAAAATACACATACTCAAAACTAAAATGTTTTGCCCTCAAAATATGCCCTTTAGAAAGTGTTCCCCGATACTAATTTGTTAAAGGTTAGTCTTGTACATATTCTTATGTATATATGTTACTTCCAAAAATCACTGTTTATTAAGAGTTAACTTCTATTTGATCTTTTAAAAGTGTGCTACTGTGTATGTGTGTATGTGTGTGTGTGTGTCCATATGGTTGTGTGAACACATACAATAGTGAGTGTATGGTGATCCTTGGACAACTTGCATGAGTTAGTTTCTTCTTTCTGCCATGTGGGTTACAGGGATTAAATTGAAGTCACCAGGCATGGCAAAAAGGAATCATAAACACCAGAACCCTCTTCTCAGCTCTTGATATTACACAGCTAAGTTATATTTATTTGAAATAAATATAAAAATCACAGTAACTATTAATTATCTATTCTGTATGTAGGATACCTTTGTGGTCACATCATCACAATTGTACAAATATTCTTGGTCTTTACAATAACAAAATGTGCATAAACATTATGTAGTAAAATAATGAATTCCATGGTCTCTTATTCATTAAGAATTATAGTGTTCAAAATTAAGCCTATTGTTCCTTTTACTATTTACATAAAAATAAAAAATACTGTTGTGTGGTTATTTCTTCTAAATTTAAACATGAAGAGTCAAGCATATTACTCCAGAAACAAAGAAAATATACTCACAGTGGTCAGGAAATAATATTACAATTATCAAGAAGTAAACAAAACCTATAATGTTCAAGGAACTGCTGAAACCTATAACCTAGGAGATTCAAAGGCCCTTACTCAAGCAGTAAAAGAATCCCCAGAGAGGAAAGTGCCCAATTCCCACTAGGGAGCTGTCTGCAAGTTGTACAGGGAGCTCAAGGATGCAGTTTCTGCTTCTGAGAGTCATCACTCCCTCTGGGATAGAATGTTCAGCCACAAAGGTATCTTTGGCCCATCCCTGCTCCTGTAAATAAGCCCTTCCATCGCTCCATAAGCAACACCATTCAGCTCAGTGGTTTGTGTTGCTAGAGTTGGATAAACTAATTTCTTTGGCTTGTAGCAAAAAGATCTATACATGAAAAGGCAGCCATTTGTAATATATCATATGTGCGGTTAGACAGGGGTGGGCCATTCTGAATCCCAAGCTGGATTATAATTTATTATGTAATACAAGCCAACCTCAAACTCCTGGTAATCCTTCAGCTATATCCTCCATAATGTTTGGATTATAAATACAGTAAATGGGTATTTTATCTTTTTTATGGTGATATAAAATAGTAACTTCTTATTAAAATCTGTAGTATTTCTTTAAAGTTATATTTCATGTAATTGATACATATTATAACTGAATATTCAGAAAGTAACGAAGTGATCATGATTATTCTATTCAGCTCTTGTCAGTGTGGGGACGTAGTCTACCTTTAACAAAGCAAGGTGTGTGTGTTGTACAGACGGTTTTCACAGAGTTCTTATGAATGGCGTTTCTCTCTTCCTAGATACACCAGCAGTAAAACCATGACAGCATGGAAAGATCGAGCCAAAGAACTGCTCTCATCAGCAGATTTGCATACAGTTAGCAGTAGATTAATTCAGGATTTGATAGTGGCATAGTGTGGATGTCATTAAACTATTTTTATGCTTCAAACAGATGGCTTTAAATCAACAATTTGATTTAAAATATGAGCCTCATATTTATGTTTGAGTGGCAGGCTGTCATTTGTTCTTAATACTGTTCTTCTATTCTGTTTTATTAAAAAGTGTCAACTCATAGCATATATAGATGAACACCATCCATCTCAGCTTTCATTAAAATATTCACCAAGGATTACAGACCTATACATAGCATCAGCTTATAAAGAAACAAGACAGAGACTGCAATGATATAAAACTGGGGAGTTACACTCACTCAATTGAAAAAAATTTAAAAAAAATTTAAACATAAAAATTATACTTTAAAATTTTTCTCACAGAAAAATTTATATAAATATACAATATACTCTATTTTAAGGGCCATCTGTTAAACAGCCATTGTGAAATGACATGAAATGGCCATGAGGAAATGAGGGAATGGCAAAGAAAGGTACCTGTCTCTCAGGAAATACTTCTACATTCACATTCTTTTTGTTTGGGACAAACTTCTGCTGAAAACATCAAGTATACGAACAAGGAGATGTGTGACTTTGATGAAAGAACACACAGTCCAGCCTACTGTGTCATCAGGGATGTGTCCATATGAGCTCTTTAACTTTGCAGACTCATAGTGAAAGACCTCTCAAATGTATTCAAAACCAACAACTCTCTAAGGAACAAATAGGAGCCAAAGGCTATCAGCAAACTCAGTTTATTTTTTATTTACTAAAAGATTCTCTTACATAGATACAGTGGTCTTTAAAAGAAGGAGGTTAAAAGCTAAAACCAGAGTCTTGCATATTGATATTGGTTAGCAACATCAGGGAGGTTCTACTTCTGAGAGTATATAGGCACACTTTGCCTATTTCCTGCCAAAACAGCTACACAAAGTATAGAGGAAAATTTAGAGAAGAATAGAGTGGTTAGGAACCTTGGAACCCAGAGAATACCAAGGTAATGAATTCTGAGGCCTATCTTTTAAACCCTATGTCTCAGATTTAGCAATAAAGAAGCCAAGTACCATTATATACCAAAAGGGACAAGCTTAAAGAGAAGCAGGATGTTAATCAAGCAAGAAACAAGAAAAATTCTGTGCCCAAACCCTCACTACCTTACCAGTTCAGCATAGCAAGACAGAAAATATATAAGCAATTATCACTGTACTTCAGCCAAGCCCTATAGAAAGCTGGTACCCAAACCAACATTTGCTAGAAAATCTAAAGGAATGACTCACTCCCATCCTTCTAGAAACTAATGAAGAATGACTACTCCGCCTCACATACTAAGTGGTAAAACGAAGACGGTGAGAAGAGAGAACTTCCATTAGTAATGAGTCACCTAACTATACTGAGATATCAGGAGTAGCCTCCAGCAGAACTCAGGTGTCCTCAGGTAATCTAATGGTGTCTGAGAAGGTGGTGTAGAGTCATGACATCCACCATTGCTTAGCTTTGAGACCAACCTTCTAGCTGTACTATCTTCACACTTCCTCTTAGAAGAAGCTAAGAAAGGACCAATAAGTGATTAGTAACCATCAATGCATCAATGAAGGGCTAGTGGAGTTCTGACCTTGTCTCACACCCAGAATCAATAAACCAACTTTAATTTCACTTGAGTAAATGGGGAGGTTTACTTGCATCTCCATCTGCCAATAAAAAGGGGAGGTTTTTCATTTTCCAGTGGAGTGGTTTCATAGTCAACTAAAACCAAGATTTGAATAAGACTCATAGTATCATAATACCCAATATTTTCAAGTTTATATTTCAAAATTCACTCATGCTAGTAACCACTCAGTTCTCAGACTGAATAAATGACATGATTAATTCTAATGTCAACATTAAAGATATGCTAGAGTTATTTGATGTTTTACATCAACCATTGTAGAAAAAATATGTTTTAAAGAGCAATCATGAATGCTTATTTTAAAAAATAAAAAATAGAAAATCTTAGCAAAAATCAAAAGCTGAGCAAAAAAGCAAATGCAAATTTTAGAAATGAAAGCAGAACTAACAGGAAAACTTAACTCACTGTTGAAGTTTGGAAATTAAGCTTTCCTGAAAATAGAAACAGGCAGGAGGTGAGTGAGGCTACAGAAGAATTAAAACACCCAATAGACCTTAGGCTTAGTTATCATTAGCATGAGCACCACACCACCAAACAATAGAAGCTTGTTTTCCCACAGAGAAAAATTCATATTCCATAATATCATAAAGCAAGACTCAAAACCAATTTTAAAATTTTAGTCATACATATGATTGCAGTGGCAGCAAACTGAAAAGCACCAACAGTAACAGCAGGCCATGAGAACACACCAACATTTAGAAAATAATGTAATTATTATTTACCATCTTTTCAATTATGTGACTCTTTATCTCAAGAAACTAGAATACAAAATAAAGCCAAAATAAAGACAAAGAAGAATAAAAATAAGAATAGCAACCATAAAAAGAGAGAAAATCAATGTTTAAGGGTCATTTTTTTCTTAAAAAAGAAAAAAATTAAACAATAAAATTGACAAAGTTACATCATGACAAAGAAAGAATGAAAATGGAGAGCCTTTAGTATTAGCCATGAAACAGAATTCACTTATTTACATAGAAATTAATATAAAATGAAGTAGTATTAAAACTCAGAACATGTACACCGGGAGTGGTAGGGCACACGTTTACTCCCAGCACTTGGGAGACAGAGGCAGGCAGATTGCTATGTGTTTGAGGCTGGCCTGGTCTACAAAGTGAATCTAGGACAGCAAATACTATACAGAGAAACATCTTCTCAAAAAAACAATATAACAACAACAAAAAACAAACAAACAAACAAAACAAACTCACAGCATGTAAAATTGACACTTTTGCTGAAATGGACCAAGAACAACAACAACAACAACACAAACACACACACTTGCATGCCGGAAGATGCACACATACCACACACACACACACACACACAGTAATCAAAGGAGTGATTTATATTGTGCTTATTTTTATGGTTTTTAAGTTGGAAGATATTTATCTGACCACTTTTGATGGTTAAAAGAACCAACAGAGATTGAAGAGAGATGGAAATCCAGGAGAAAGAATATGAGGCAGATATGCAAAAAAACAAAAACCTTGAAGACTGTAAGGTGGATGTGGATAGAAGTAGGGGACTGGGAGACATGCTTGCCTGATGGTCTCTATTTCCCTTCCAGAAAGTAGTGGATGGTGCCCAGCTGAGAGAAGAAGGAAATAAATCTCTAGCGTGGAAGAGGTGGAAGCATGCCTGTCCTTATTTGCCTATTCCACCATATGTTCATATATCAAACTATCACAGTATCCTACAAAAAGGTACAGGTTTTATTTTTCACTTAGAAATAATATTCTGGCCAGCATGTGCTGTCACTTCAGTTTCTTTATCTAACCATTCTGATAGGTGCAAAATGGAGTCTCAGAGTCATTTTGATTTGCATTTCCCTGATGACCTTGAGCATTTCTTTTAGTGTTTCTTAGCCATTCAATATTCTTCTATTGAGAATTCTCTGCTTAATTCTTTACTCCATTTTTTTAATTGGATTATTTGGTTTGGTGGTGTTTAATTTCCTGAGTTCATTATATATTTTGCTATAGAGGATGTGGAGAAGGGGGGACATGCCTCCATTGCTGGTGGGAGTCCAAAGTTGTACAATCACTTTGGAAATCAATCTGGCTCTTTCTCAGAAAAATGGGAATAGTTCTACCTCAAGACCTAGCCATATCACTCCTGAGCATATACTCAAAAGATGCTCCACAATATGATAAGGACATTTGCTCAACTATGTTCATAGCAGCTTTATTTGAAAGATTCAGAATTTGTAAGTAACCTAGATGCCCCTCAACTGAAGAATGGATAAAGAAACTGTGGTATATTTACACAATGGAATACCACTAGCTACTAAAAACAAGGAAATCTTGGAATTTGCAGGTAAATGAATGGAACTAGAAATGATCATCCTGAGTGAGGCAATGCAGACCCAAAAAGACACGCATGGCATATACTCATTGGTAAGTGGATATTAGCGAAATAACACAGAATAACCACACTATAATGCACAGGCATAAAGAAACTGTGTAACAAGGAGGACCCTATGGAGAATGCTTAATTCTCATTCAGAAGGACAAATAGAATAGATACCAGAATTAGTTGAAGAGAAGGAACAAGAAAAGAGCCTTCCATAGAGGTCCTCTGAAAGACCCCACCTAGCAGGGGATCCAAGCAGAAGCTGAGACACACAGCCAAACTTCAGGGTGAAGCACAAGGAGTCTATGGAAGAGTTGAAGAAGAGAAGGACCTGGAAGGGTCAGGAGTTCCACAAGGAAACAATGGAGGCAACAAATATGGGTGGAGAAGGGAGGTGCTGCAAAGACTGATGCACCAACCAAGGGCCATGCATAGTGAGGACCTAGATCCTCTGCTCAGATGTAGTACATAGACATCACAGTCTCCTTGTGGACTCCATAATATGGGGAGTAGGGATAATTTCTGATATGGACTCTGGCCCCCACATGATTACTTCCCTCCAGCAGTGCAGCCTTGCCAAGCCACAGAGGAAGAGGATACAGGCAGTCTAGATGAGACTTGATAGGCTAATGTCGGATATTAGGGGAGGTGGGCTTCCCTTTCTAAAGACGAGGAGAGGGAGGGAGAGAGGGAGGAAGGGGATATGAGGGAAGGAGGATGGGACCAGGAGGTGACGATGGAGGGGGCTACAATCAGGATGTAAAGTGAACAAAATTAAAAATAAAATAAATAAATAAGAATAATATTCTGGAATAGAAGAAAAGTTAAAGTAAAATTTAGGAATCTTCATGCACCCATTCCCCTTAGACATTGGTTAGTTGAAAGGCAGACGATGCTTTTGTTTGTGAGTGTCCTTCCTGGCTTCTATTGGCTGCTCTGCAACATTAAATGATGTACTTCTCAGAGCTGGGCTCTGAGCTGATGCTAACAGAAGGCCTGCTTGGCCTGCATTTAAATGCCTCAACTTACTTCACAAATCACATTTAATCAGACCAGTGTACTTTTTAACTTATAAACATGGTTTTTTTATTTCTTTCTGTGGCATATTCAACTATTATGATGTTTTTCAAGGACAAAATAAATGGAAGAGCCGAGGGATGGATTTGCTCACTTTCCTTTGCACATGAACTCTGCTCCGTACAGAATATCTTATGAGATCAGCCATTGGAAATTGTGACCTATTTTTAGACAGACGCTTTTGTAAATTTCATACACTGTGGTAGAAGAATATTTTAAGCCCTAATTGAACTAAGCCATCTCATTACCTGGCTGCACTGACCAATGAATGTTGCCATGACAACATGGCAATCAAGTCAGCAGGTCCTACTGTGAGAATTTTCTATTCGAGACACTTTATCAAGTTCTATCTTGCTCATCCCAAACACTTAGTAATCAGCCATGGAATAAAGAAAGTGATTTAGTGACAGGGAAAACAGGCTTCATGAGGAGAAAAGAGGAGTGCTTATTGTGGGGACAAATAATCTCATTTCAAAGTATATTGACATATAATTACTAAGAAAAGCATTGTTAAATGTGATAACACATAAGGTTTTTCAACAATAAACTAAGACCATTAAATGTACATATTAATTGTATTATGTTAAAACCTAAGAAATTTTCAAATAGAAGTCAGAAGTCAGCCAAACATGTGGCAAGCAGCCCTGCACAATTGATCTAACATAATTATAGTTTGTTCAAATAAAAGGTTTTGTGCCCAAATATAACTTAGAAATTGAAGGAGACTATGTGCTGACAGAGAACATACCAAATAATGAAATCTAAGACCCAGAGTTCAAAGCTGTTTTAATTTATATCTTGAAACACAAATATAAAATTATAGAGCAATGATAAGACAATAAGTAATTTTAATTTTCAATTTTTGTTAAGTGAAATATACATTTTTTAAATCTCAAGGCATTATGAATTTATATTAAGAACATAAAAATAAAAGCAAAAAATAATACAAAACAAAAAACCTGTATCCCACTAATCTTACCAACTTTTCTCCTCAGAATGAAAGAATATAGTACAATGCATATGACAGGACCTAGGAAGGGCAGAAATGGTCTGGATAAAAACAGTATTAAACTAAGCTAACATATATATTCTAAAATTTTCATTAAAATTTAGAGGAAAACACATTTAAACATAATACAAAAATAACAAGCCACACTAGAATGGCAGAACACAGAATCTGGATTAATTTACTCCAGCTAAATTACTGTTCAAACCCAGGGTCTGGGACACTGTAGGAGAATACTCTAGGAAAGAGCTCCATCCTTAGCCTTTGTATTTTTCAAGCAGTCTTTTGTGTGTGACTCAGGCTGGTCTTTTTTTTTTTTTCTTTTCTTTCTTTTTTTTTTTTTAGTTCTTATTTATTATTATTTTCTTACATATACAATTATATTATTATACATATATACAATAAACTGCCTACAACAAGAAGAGCCATAAAACAATCAGGAATTATATAAATGTTGCATTCTTAGTGTTTTGGCTATTTGTATTTGGCAACCTTGAAGAAAACATCTTTTCTATCTTGGTGCATCTAAAATTCTGAATGTAAATCAATATCTATCATATCTCATCATTATCAACTTTGAACATCTATGTAGACCTAAAAGCATCTTAACTCCTAAGCAACTAAGCTTAATTGTAAAACTAAACTATCTGGTCTTCAACCCCATCAGAGACTTGAAAAGGAATAAAATTAATTACCTGAGTATTCAAGGAGTCTAGATTAGCAGCTTTCAAAGGGAAAAAATAACAGAAATAATTTGCTGCCTGACTCAAACTCTCTATAACGTTGGAGCATCATCTTCAGCCTTCTGGTCCAATATATCTGACAGACATATTTTCGAGGCAGGAACTATTAAGGACTTGCTTACCCTGTCTTGGCAGAGTTTGGCTGTCAACTCTGCCTGCATCTAGGCTTGCCCATTTTTAGGCAGAATTCTATCTGTGGTAGAAATGAGGACATTTAGCCTCAGGCTGGTCTTCAGGAGCGACCATCTTGAGGTTTCACAGGTCACCATGTCTAGCTGCTTATGGGATTTTGTGTGTTACAAGGAGAGGTGGTTTATCTATTTTATTTCACGGGTGTATACCTGGAATCTAGGGAGCACTTGCTACTTATTTGTTATCCAAGAAACATGTTCGTCAGTGTTACCTGAAAACACATTTGGAAAAAGTTAAAAAGCTCCTCTTACGAAGGCACAGCAAATGTCTTCCTGTTTACAACATGATGCCATGGACAACTTCCCAGCGGCTACGCAAGCACAGCTCCTCCTCTTAGTGGATTTGGGGTACCTATAACTAGAAGGAAAGTGCTACCTTCCTGACCAGTCAGAACAAGAATAGTGTCCTTTCCCTTTCAACAACTTCTCTTTTATAAACATTTGTGTTCATGGCCATCATGCTGCCACAGAGCAGAAAGGCCAACCCACAAGTGTCTTGCCACCTGCCAGACGGAAGACAACATGTAGGAACCATTCATTATGGCGTACTTAGATATTCATAATCTAAAGAACTACTCTAGTGTGGACATCGACTGGCCCCCATGAAATAACCCTCTCTAGAAAGGAAAACTGGAAAGAAACTCATTAACTGGATTTTTATAGGATCTGAAAGAAAAATCTATTTTCTTCCTGCTTTCACTTGGCTAAGCACCAAAAGTTCCATCGTCTTTCAGAGCTTTGTCCTTTCCTCTGAACTCAGCCATTCATTAAGTCAAGTTGCTTTTACAAAAACACATAGCAACCTTGCAGTAAATAAAAAAAATTTAATGTTTCTGGCATCACTTTTATGAGACGTAAAATGCAGGGCTAAGTGTTCTTTCAGACTCTTGCTACCTTAGCCAATCTTGCTGATTTGGGAAAGCAGACTCCCATCTGACTTCAGGGTTTACAGTAACAACTTTGTGGTAAAAGCCAAAAAAAAAAAAATACTGAATTAGCTCACTTGTCAAAATTGTGTCCTATGCATAACTAAGTGTGCCAATTTTATACTGTAAGGCAGACTCACAAATGTAGAAGATACGACTTTAACACATGTGAATTAAGAGGTGAGGATTCCTCATGAGACAGCCTAGTGCATTTTTAAAAAACTACAAACATAAAAATAAAAAAGTAAATTAAATTTAAAGTTAAAAAGAAGCTCTGACATGGCAGGATGAGGCAAAGAGGCTGTGCCAAGTTCAGTCTCTGTGGCCATCTGCTGCGAGCCATTCAGCCTTCCCTTAAGATTAGTTTGCTTCCGTGATAAGACTCCCTTGGAGAAAATTAAATTTTCATTTGCAGGTGGTTATCAATTGGAGGTAGCATCTGGGTTAGGGATGGGGCATGTGTCCGCTTCTCCTTTCAGCTCTAGAACCCCTTCTGTGAAGACCTCAGTAGGCCCTGGGCATCGTGCCTCAGTCTCTGTAGGTCTACGTGGGCATCAGTTCTGTTGATATAGAAGGCCTTGTGTCCTTCATGTCTTCCTTCCCCTCTGACTGATATTCTTTCCATCTCCCTGAGGGGAGAGATTTAATGGAGACACCCATTTAGGGTTGATTTCTCGAGTGTCTGAGAGCCCTCAGTATGTCTCTCTGTCTATATCTATTTCTTGTGTCTTTTCTTGGGCTCTTTTCTGTTTGATGATATTGTCTGATTTCAGTGTGTTAGTTTTTGTTTTGTCTTATTTTACTTTATTATTATCCCTTGGAAAACCCCTTGTTTTCTAATGGGATTCAGAAAAACGTTGAATCTGGATAGGAGGGTGTGGGGGGAGGGACAAGAAAGAGTAAAAGGAGGAAAAAACACAGAGTCAGGTCTGACTTTCACACAAACTCTGATGCCCCATATTTGACCACGTCCCCTGGATGGGGAGGCTTGGTGGCACTCAGAGGAAGGATAGCAGGCTACCAAGAAGAGACTTGATACCCTATGAGCACATACAGGGGGAGGAGGTCCCCCTCAATCACAGTCATAGGGTAGAGGAGTAAGGGGAAAATGGGAGGGTGGGAGGAATGGGAGAATACAAAGGATGGGATAACAATTGAGATGTAATATGAATAAATTAATAAAATATATTTTTTAAAAGAGGATAAACATTTGTTTTCAGTCAGAAGAAAAAATGAGAGAAAAAGAAAATATGGCTTATTGGCCAATAAAATCTTTTAGAGCTGCAGTTCTCAAATTTGAAATCTTCCTACATACACCTTTCCCCCATTTTTTGTATTAAAAAACTTCTCAGCCAACTAGAGTGCTGCCTTGTACCAGGCAACTTTTTCAATGCTGTCTCCCTAAAGATTTGTCTCTGCTGAAGAGACTCAGTTGGCGTCATAAAACGTTGTCTGTATAGTTTTGAACTTGATCGATTTTCTTGAGGCACGAGCTCCTATCAGAAATGTGTCTTCCCAGATATGGGGAGACATGTGATTTCTCGCTTAGGATTCCTATGAGGCGTGAACTTTGGTGACCCAGCCTAGAAGCTGATGCTTCTGTTAGCAATACATCACTAGTCTTCTGGAAAGCATGGCAGCATCCGACTGCTGGAGCATTTGCCTACCAAAGTAAGAGAAATGTGCTTAGATGTACCAGCACACACTGATGCCATTCACTAGTGATCCAGCCTCTCTGAGTCCAGGGATCTTCCCGTCCCAGAGACTCTAATTGCTGCACAGTGACCCAGCCTTGATCGTGGCAAGTGTCTTACATTAGCTACAGGATAAATTTTGGCCTGGGGATTGCTGTAGCTGACTAAACTTGATGCCTTCTCAGCATTATTGACTTGGAATTTTCAACAAATGGTAGAATGAGTAGAAACTGACTTTTTTCTATAGCATGTACTATTCACCAGATATAACATATAAACAGTGAGCTGTGACACATGAATGGCCTGTCAGATAAAATACAATTGCCATTTCATAGATGGCAAAACCCAAGCCTACTCACTGAGTCATAAGAATCATGTGACAGGAAGAACACAGTCTCCATGGGTTTCCCCCCCTTTTTATGGCCCCCATAATCCTCTCTAATTGTGAAGTCAAGATCCAATGCTCAGAGAGAGGAGGGTCATGGGGTGTTTGGTGAAGAGGTGAGTAGGAGTCATAGTCAGAAAAAGACATATTTTCTTCACTTACAGACAGACAGCAGTAGGTAGCTAGACATGCAAAAGGATACATTGCTTTCTATTGCTGTATCAAACACCATGATCTTAAAGAGTAAAGGGATTATTTCACCTATAGATTATGGCCCCTTCCTGAAAGAAGTGGGAGCCAGAACGCAAGGCAGGAACTGGAAGCAGAAGGCAATTAAAGAACACTGCTTAGTGGCTGACTTCCCCTGGCTGGTGCTCAGCTTGCTTTTTTATACCACTCAGACCCACCTGCCTAGTTGTGGACCCCTCTCTATCCAATAACAATGAAATAAAGTGTCTCACAGACATGCCCATCAGCCAATCTGATGGAGATAATTCCTTAATCGCTTTCCAGGTGACTCTAGTGTTCATTAAGTTGGCAAGAACTAACAGCACAGATATTATGTTACCTAAAATAATTTTATGTACATACACAAAATAATAGTTATTTTCACTCTTACATGTGGGCTTACTGAAAAGCTGGCTTTGTGGACATAGAGGCTACAATAATGATTACTAAAGTGAGACAGGGCCACAAGGGAGGGGGTCAGACTCTTTAATAGGTACAAGATTATATCCAGTTAGCAGGAATGTGTGTAGGTGTTCTATCACACAGCAGCTGATTTATAACTAACAAAAGCTTATATGTAATTCAGAACGCAAGGGAGAGTATGACAGTTCTTACCACAAAGAAGTGATAAATGTCAAAACATAACCCAAATACCATGAGTTCATCAATACGTAATATATAAATGTATCAAAATTCACACTCTACTCCATAAACATGTGATTATCATGCCAATAACCCCTTCAAAAGAAAACGATGTTTTCAGAAGATTTACATCCGCATACAATTGAATGTAATTACACAACAGGATATGAGGAAGTGGTTCATGGGTAATAGCACTTGATGCGCAAGCATGAAGACCTAAGCATGAGTTCTAAGTACTCAAGTGAAGCATTCCAGGCACGGCTAGGTGTGTACACCTACCTCCAGCAGTAGGTGTTGGGGCAGATACAGGAAAGGATATCAAGAAATTTAGGGTCCAATCAGCATGGTCCAATGGAGATCCTCGCGTTCATTGAGAGACTGTCTTTCAAGTGAATATGACAGCAAATGATGGAGGAAGACACCCGATATCCTCCTCAGGCCTCTACATGAATCTGCAACATACATACCAAACATTACGCGCACTCACACACACACACACACACACACACACACACAGACACACTACAAAGTGAATTATAGAATGAAGTGCTTAATTACTCATATAATCACATAATTTGTTGCACCAGTTTGCTGAAAAATGAAAAGCAGAATGCTTACGTGTGGCTGGTCAGACCGTCATCATTTGGGCTCTGCCAGTCTTCTTACCGACCCATTGATCACAGGTGAAAACTAGTGACTCTTCCGCCTATCATAGGCATTACCTTGGGATGGCCTCATTCATCAAGGTTACAGACTTCAAATATCAGAAGAATCAGCTGGTTTCACGTGAGTCATTCTTATACCACATCAAATAGATCTGCTAACAGATGACAGATGGGTCCAAGTCCAGCGCACCACCCTATTCTTGCATGGACTCTGGCAGATGTCATACACTTCTACAAAGTGGTGAAGCATAATTGCTCTCAACTGGGAATAAAGCAGGTGGTTTTAGTTCTGGTTGTGATTCAAACTCTGTAATTTCACTCAAGTATACTAACCCCTGGAAGTTTCAGGGCACAGCATTCACAGTGTGGAAAATCTGTCATGATATTTCTTTTAAAAACAGTGGGTTATTCACAAAAGCAACTCGTGTAAGAATATGGGAAATATGTGATCTATTACATCAGAAATCTTCTAGCTAGATCAGGAAGACAAGTCCCATACTCGGTTGTCACTCTCCATGACTGACAGAAGGTATTCACTCTGCAGTAATGGCCCATCCTCCATCACTGCTCTCATGGATTTATAGAAGTGTTCACTAACTGGTACCAAAGCAGCTACCCCTATTTCCAACATTGGAGTCTTCCACTTGGATTTATGGAATCATCATTTCTATAATTATCTTCCTAAATTTAAAATCAGTCAGATGGAATTTCACATTGAATTCTAATGAGATAAACTACTAGGCTCCAATCATGCTCTATGGCCAGGGTGCTTGGTATCACTGAATACTATAATTGTTAACTTATGAGAATACTGTATCTGGTGGTAAGTCAAAATTCATCTTCATCTTGCAGATCCTTAGCAGACAAGCCAACACAAGGAGATAATGTACAAAAAAAAAAAAAAAGGAAGAAAGAAGAAAGAAAGAAAGAAAGAAAGAAAGAAAGAAAGAAAAAGAAAAAGAAAAAAACTGTAATAGGCCTGGAGAGATACCCTAGTTGGTATAAAGTTCTTGTCTTCTAGGCATGATGGCCTGAGCTTGATCCTCAAAGTGCAACTGAAAAGACGAAAAGTCTAGGATGGATAGCGTGCCCTTGCAATTCGAGGCCTGAAGAGACAAAGATGGGCAGATCTCTCTGTCTCAGTGGCAAGCCTGCCTGGCATACAAGGTGAGGTCTAAGAGAACAAGAGATTGTGATGGCAAAATAAGGTAGACTCTACCTTAGTGTTGTTCCCTGGCCTCTTCACTTAAGTGCACACAAATACATATATAACTTGCCCAACAATGCAATCCCAAACATATACATATACAAAATGAATAAATGCATAAGAAAAAGAACAAACTGTCCACAAGCAATCTCCTGTATGCTTTGCAAAAGAGGACAGGCCTTTTCACAGTCTTAGCAACGATTGCCCCATACTTTGTCAGTTTCAGTGTTGCATATCAAGACAGCAAAGTGGGCCTTCAAATTCTGCAGTAGTGACTGCTTCTGTGTGTATATATATGCTTCCTATGGCAGAAGGCATGTCTGCTGAGCTGAAGAGACACTGGGCCAGCATACTGGAAATCGCTGAAATTCAGGGCTATTCCAGGCCTCCACCCAAATTCTTCACTCCCTGACCTCATCCTTGTAACCTGATGTACAAGTTGATCTTTTCTAATAACCATGGGCTTTTGATACTTTTTCTTGTAAACCCCTCATGACATGAACACTGTCTCTGAACAGTGCCCGTTTCTCTTTGTCCTTTATTTTTACAGCCAGGAATTCACTAACAATTCTAACTGGAAGCAAGCCAAAGACTGTTCTATTTCCTCCCATGTACAGAAAGGGAGAAGATGAAACAAAGCCCTCAATTGGCACCATTTTGAGGCTGCTTTTGACTCATTCCTATATACTTTGGCAGATTCATCTTCTTCTGATAAGAGTAGATCAGTTTCCAGCAAGAAGTCACAACTGTCAGTCATGAGTACCCACCGGAAGACAGACTGAGCAGCAATGCTGAGATCCTGTGCTCTTGGCATATGCTCATCAGCCACATTTTGAGACAAGTATTTGCTTCCATGTTTTCAGAACACAGACAGTGTTGTGCTCAGGTTTTCAGCACCATCCTTTAAGAATTTCAGCTCAACATAGCTCCAAGTGGAATGTCTTCATCAGTCTCTACTCTCAGAGCTCAGGGAACTCCTCAGACATGAAGCAGAAGACAAACGAGTGAGATCCAGAGGGGATGGAGACCCCGAGGAGAACAATGTCCCTCTAAATCAACCGAGCAAACTTCATATGAACTCATCGAGACTGAAATAGCAAGCACAGGGTCTACTCAGGATGGCACTAGGTCCTCTGCATATGTATTATAGCTTTCAGTTTAATATTTTTATGGGTGTCCCGAAGGTATGAATGAGTGGATCTCTGATTATTATGCTTGGCCCTCAAGCTCTTTTCCTTGTTCAACTTCAATGTGATGGTTTTTGGTTTCCCTTACTATATTTTATCTTACCAGTGGCTCTTAGGAGCCTGTTCTTTTCTGATGAGCGACCAAGGAGAGGTGGGGGAAGAACTAGATGGAGCAAGGGGAGGAAAAACTGTAATGAGGATATATTGTAAAAGAAAAGAATCCATGTGTAGTAAATGGGGAAATATATGCACTTACAAAGCAAACGAATCCCAGTTTACTCTCTGAAATTGTGGGTTTCAACCACACTGCTCTTTCTTTCCCAGGCTCAGTGCTCCTGGCTGCATTTGCAAACTGTTTGGAAACTCTGTGCATATTTTCCAGAGACAACTGTCTTGTGACAGGGTTGCTTCTGTTCACCACGGTGTTTCTGCTCACCCTATCTTTTCTGTGCACCACTCTGAGCATGTGCAGTCATCCCCGGGAATTTGTATCTTGCAAGGGAGGGTGGAGGACAGGATGCAGAACAAGCCGGCAGCCCCTGGATGACAGGTCTCCCCAAGAGACTCTGCCCCAGCTGGAGCCAGCCAAGCCTAGCCTTCCTGCTGACAGATGTCCCTGGCTGCTGCCACAGCCATGTGGCTTATGACATGTGTTGAAAAGACCTGTAAGGTAACTCTGTGGCCTTGTCTTTCTAACTCTCCAGGGAAGCTAGCTTTCCCGGAGACAGCATTAATTTGTGCCATTCCTTCCCACAGGCTCTCTGTCACTGAAACAGGTCTATGTGACCCATAAAGCCAGGTTCCTTATCTGTAAAATGGGAGATCAGTATCTAACGTTTAAGTGTTGCTGTGAAAATCAAGAATCTACTAAAGGTTATATATCCCTTATCTAAAGACTTTGGGATGAGGGTGTTTCAGGTATTTGTAGATTTTGGATACATGTGCACTTTATACTTAAGTCTAGACAAGTGTCTTGCAAATGATACCTGCATCTAAATACAAAAGCCCCCTTGAGTTTACACAACCCCTCAACTCAAGGACAAAAGAAAATTGACATAGTGATTTAAAATTTTTGTGCATTAAACATAAACTTCATGGTATAGAAATTTCCCATGTTGGCGCTCTAAACATTTAAAATTTTGACACAGTTTGGATGTATGGGTTATAACGCATGGTGAGTGGGGTGCTACAGTCATTGTTCCTTTGCCAGTTTATGGTTTGGTAATTATCTGCCATAGGCTTGTCTCCTGGTGCTCTCAGTTCCCAGTCATATAGTCAAACTATTGACATTTTCTAGATATTTTTCAACATTTAGGTTCAGACCAAATGTCTCACGACAGAAAGTCTCTCTTGAAACTGGCATTCCTCATTCCTTCTTGGAGAAAACTGTCTCATATTTAACAATACAGTAAACCCTCTGTCACATTCCAGCTCCCTCCTCCTCCTCCTCCTCCTCCTCCTCCTCCTCCTCCTCCTCCTCCACTTGCATCCCCTCATTCTCCTCATCTTCCTTCCCTCCTCAGGCCAATGAATCACTGCCTCTATACATTACTACACAGTCATTTTGTCTTCAACGACAATGTTAACAATAGCTATCACTTCTGAGGTGCCTACTATGTACTATATACTATAGTCCTTTAAAATATTACCCCTTTTTAAAAAATTGCCCTACACTTATACTTTACTTTAATTTCAGCCTCTTTTTAATTTATTCTATACTGTTTTAAAATAGTGTGTGTGTGTGTGTGTGTGTGTGTGTGTGTGTGTGTGTGTGTATGTGTATGTATGTGTGTGTGTGTGTTGGGGGGGGGAGGGGGTCTATGTTCATGTCAGTGCAAATGCCCACAGAGGTCAGAAGAAGGTGTCAAGTCTCCTGAAGCTGGGTTTACAGGCAGTTGTGACCTCCAGTATAGGGGCTAAGAACTGAACCTTGGTCTTCTGCAAGAACAGTATCTGCTTTTAATTTTTGAGCTGTCTCCCAAGCTTCTTGACTCCTTTCTAGATAAGTAAAGTGAAATGGGATGATGACCACACAGCTGTAAGAAACACAGCAATGTTTCATATCTTACTGACACGTACATCCTATAAATCCATGTAAGAGACCTGGTGCCCTACAGATGACTACTCATCCAAAAATTAATAGCTCAGGGAAGTCTTCTTATGATTATTGGTTCTTTCCTAATATCTCCTTTGTGTTTCTAAAGAGCATGCTTCTTTAAGCTGTGTTTCTCTACACACCATCAAACACTGGTGGAAAGACTTGACAGACCATCACATGACACTCAGTTTTACAGATATGAGAGTATCCCTTAAGCATTCTAAGCTTCCTGGTTGAAAGAATGGAATTGCAAGGATGCATGCTTTGTTCTTGAGCTGGTGTTCTTTGCTCAGAGCTGGTTAGCAGGCTTTAGGAAATGATTGGTTCATTTTTAAATCTATTAACCTGTATCTCTAAGGCCCAACATAGGTATGTCTTCCTCCAGGAAGCCAAGGCTGATCTGTGCCAATGTGTCTGGCAGCTTATATTTAGAATGTTTAGCAAATATGCCTATATTCCCCCAAATAAGAACAGTGAACACTAGAAATTGCTTCCATTCTGAGTAGAACTGGACAGTGCATAATGAAGCAAGCTTCAAACCAAACAGTGCCACCCATCCATATAGAGACTAGTAATTTGACCAAGGAAGTGTCAATTGGCTCTTGAAAACTTGTTTAAGTCTAAACTCCCTGTCAAGAACAGAAGCCTCTGTGTGAAAAATCTACCATGAAGCAAATACAAAAGTTTGACAACAAAAGGGAATCCTCTTTGGATAATTTCCAGTTGCAGAAACTATTGTTAATAAACGGAACTCAGGAGGAAATGGAATTTTAGTTCCGGAACAGTGGTGTGAGAATTGCAAGCCCCAGCTCACTGAATTCTTATCCTGGGTCACCAGTTACACAGAGCAGTTTATTCTAGCCAAGTAGCCAAGCACAGGTTTTAAATAGTGAAACCTTTCAGTAATAAAACATATTTTCTAATGTGTATTGCATAATCAGCAAGCTCCAATATTCTGATACCAATATTGAAATATAAGCTTCTAGAGTTTGAACTTCTCTGGGTACAAGTAATTCCCCATATCCAGGACCTAGAGTCCTCTCCAGAAGACTTTGGGTGCTACCAGCCTTCATGGGGGCATAGATTTCATAGAGTCACATGTACCTTGTCTATGGACAAGCAAATTGTAGGAGATACATCACTGCCTCGTTTGTTTTTCTATTGCAACTAGCCTACCTCTCTGCCAGGACGTCAAGCAACAGTGGGCTGTAGTTGTTTTGGGTCATGCACTTTCCTCTGCCACAGCTTTAGTCATTTCTGTCTTTCTAAGACCCATCTGTCACAGTGACAGACATAAATTGGACATGTAGCAAGTACACATGGTTGTTGGATAGGTGACTGAATCAATGAATAAATTAGAATAAGATAATTTTGGGATGTTCACTCTGGGTGGCTGCCTTCGATATGGTTATTCTGACAATGAAAAGAACAACAGAAGCAAGAAAGGGAAAGACATTTTTCTTTTTTGTTAATAATTTATTCACATTATATCCTGATTGTTATCTTCCTACTCATATCTCTTTTGCCCTATTCCCCTCCCTTAGACCTCTGACAGAAGGGGACCTCCTCGCCTACTGTATGACCACAGCCTATCAAGTCTCATCTGGATAGCCTGCTTTCCCTTCCTCTGAGTGACAGGCTACCAGAGCTCAGAACATAGAGTCCCTTGTAAATTCAGATTAACACATAGCTGATTTCCTCTGTTATGAATGAGGATGATACGGCCCTTGGAGAGCTTGTCCTATAATACAGGCTGACCACGTTGGCAGCCTAAACATCTGTGGTCAGCTGAGGCATGAGACCAACTTAAAAAAGAAATACAGTAGTCCATCCTTAGAAAGCTTGTTTACAACTTAGACTGCTCAGAGAAAAACCTTCCCCAGTTTACCACAATCCTTTCTGACCAGCTCAACTATGCACTGTGGACTGTGACGTACTATAGCAGAGAGCCCAGGTTAGAAAACAGTCTGCTCTTCCAAAATGAATGTTGCTCATTTTCACACTTTGCTTCTATTTATAAAGGCTCATTCTGAGACTATCAGGCACAAAAATTAGCCTTTGTATTTACTGCCTGCCCTAGAAGGAAGGACAAGTTCCCCTGCCTGATTTGTATTCTAAATGGATGCACAATTGATTCACAAAAGCTTGGTGATACTTAACAGGACAAATGAATCATTTGCTTAACAAATTACAGAGAGCTTTGCGGTCAGGTAGCCTGGGAAGCCACCAAAGGCAAAGAGATACAGCTGGTAGCACAGGTATTGGGAGCATCTACACATGAGGGGCAGTGCCATCTCCTCTCACATCTCTCAGTGGGTTGGAGTGTCACTTTGCTCAAAGGCATACAGACCACATTATATGGACTTATCTTGGGATGGCCACCAAGCTGCTTTCCAGATAATTTGGGTCCCTATGACTAGCCACCCTGCTTTGCAACCTTTGTTCAGTCATAAATGAAGGGAGGCAGGTATCTCTCTGAGCTTAACAGGCTGCAAAGAAAACTTGCCAGTGTTTGTTATTCCTGTAAAACTCCTCAGTAAATACCACCCAGGCCACACTGAACAGATTGAGGTCAAGCGGCTCAGTTCCACATGACATCTTTTGTCCAATTGATTATTTTTATAGTTCAAAGGGAAAGAAGACAACAGAACACAAGATTCAAACCAACCTTGACTTACATTTTTATGAACGTTTAATGGAATTTCTATTTTATTTAGTTGTTAATTTTTGAAGGGTAAAGTGACACCAGCTGCTCCATTTGTAAGATACATTTTGTTCCAGCCCACAAATAAAAATGAATAAATAAAAGAAAATGAGTCACAATCACAAAGTACACAGACTACTTAACTTGATGCTCAGCCAAAGTCCTCTCTCCCTCACCCCGAACTTTGTTTCTCAAAATCTCTTAACCATGAATAACAAGGATTGCAAAAGGGTCTTCAGCTACCAGTGGCCTGGGAAACATATCATTTGGGAAATAATTTGAGATTTATCTAGATAACATGAGATGCTTCAACTAACTTTCAAAGTATTTGTGACTCATTCATAAACATGAAAAAGATGATAAATATGGTCATTTTAGTGGCACCCAGTGAAGAGGAAATGGGCAGGCAAGTGTACAATACTCCTCATTAAGTATTTACCTAAGAAATCAAAGACCCCGCTCCCCAGTGAAGAACAAATAGAATCTATTCACTCAAAAGCAAGCATCAGCCACTGTTGCTTGTTGTTGACAGAGACTAGGAGGCAGGGAAGTGATCTCACAGAAGGCTTCAAGGCCATTGAGAATTTGTCCCCTACCTACTGCTTCCCTAACACCAGTAGAAAATTGAACAATGGATTTTCTACTCCTTAAGTGTTAAAGTACCACATATAAATGTTCTGTTGGGACCAAAGAGAAACTTACTTCTTCTGTGACAAAAGAATGAAATACTTCTGGCTCAAGATGGAGAAGGCACATTCTGATCTGCACCAAACATTAGAATAGTACAAACATTGTCTCCTACCTTAAGTGTTAATCCACCTGTGCCTGCCAACCTCCTTCCTGTCCAAGAGACCACTCCTCAGGAAAGGCTGATTCACCTAAAATCATGCTGAAAAGATAGGAGGAATAAGTACTGATTAATGAGATAATGTACTTATTGTCACACACACACACACACACACACACACACACACACACACACACACACACACACACACTCTATGGTGCAGCAGCTGCCTTGTGACTTCCATCATTTAGCATTGTGGTCTATGGTCTATCTCCATATCTGAGTTACTCAGAGAAGTCTAACATTTTCCTTTCTATCTCCTTTTCTTTTGGCCACTGAACAAAGCCTAAATATGCTTTCTCTAATGCTGTGGGTTCTTTCACTCATTCTCTGACCCTCTGTTACCTCCTTCCTTCCTCCATGCAGCTGCTTACCAGTTTCTACAGATAGGCTTGCCTGCGTTCTTGAACCATAATATTCAAGTCCACAGTTGTTTCTTTTCCTTGTATGAACTTGACTTAATCATCACAGTTATTTCAGTCTTTAAAAGGTGGCATCGTTTTTCCACTTCACTAAGGAAGAAAGTGGAGTGAACTGTTCAGGATTACGAAGCTGTTCAGCCAACCACTCGCCTAGGTTTTGACGTTAGAGAGTCTGATTCAGGATCCCACACTCTACCTACAGTTCTTTGCAGCCTCATTGGCTGTGTGATAGGACTGTGCACTTCTGGAGGGCAGTGTTCACAATGCTTGCAGAGATCAGGGACAGTTATGAGATAGTGCAGATCTGCAAGGAGTGAGATTTTTCTATTCCAACATGTTCCATCAGTCCAACTTCAATACGGCTTTTACTTGTAGCTAAACACTGGGCGAGTCCGCACCCAGGTTGGCATTACATGCCTGGTTCCAAACTTCAATGAATGAGTTGCCTTTATCACCATTATCATTATCACAAAAAGCACAGTCAAGATTTTATAAACTCAGTCATGCTTTAAGATGTATTAGTTGAAAACAAACATCTTTTTTTCTTTCACTTTAAGAACACTGACACCGAATGGCAAGGATGTTCTACTGCTGTCTCTGGGTGAACCAACAGATACACTCAGGGTATACAAAATATTAGGTTCATGAACATCTTTCACAAAATGTTGACACTTTCCTAAGATCTTGACACTGTTTATATCCTCCCCCAAATAAACATGCTGAGTGCTCATAATTAAAACACTACAACAATAGCAACATCCATGAAGACACAGCACCCTTAGAGCTGAGGCTACGGACTGATCCAGAACAGAGAAAAATCTCCTATCCAGCACAGCTGTCTGGGATGCTTGTGCTGCTTGTTCATGGTTTGGATCCTGAGTGTGGAGCTGCCTTCAAGGTTCCCTAAAAAGGATCAATCATGCAACTTTGCAGAGAAGGATGCGGAAGAAAAGCGGCAACTTTCTGCTCATTTCTTGGTATTAGGCATCTAGGTGAACTACTTTCCACTGCGGAGTTTGCTCTTAACCCCAGACACATAAGTAAGAATAAACCTTGAAACTGATGTTAAAGTATTCAGGCTGGAGAGATGGCTCAGCAATCAAGATCACTGGTTTGCTCTTTCAGAGAACGTGGGTTCTATTCCTATCACCTACACTGTGACCACAACCATACCTGCTTCTAGCCTCTGAGGACACAAGGCACTTGAACACATACAAACAAATATACATACATACATACATACATATATACATACATACATACATACATATATACATACATACGGGGCCAGGAAAGCCTTGCGACTGCAGAAGTTTCAGGAGCAAGAGTGTGCTTAAGGTGTGTCCAAACACAGAAAATCTCATCCAGAGGCTGACAGGAGTAAGACTACTTCCTCCTTGCTCTGAGCCTGTATGTCCCAGCACAGGTATCCTTGTGACCCCCACCTCTGCCACCCCTGAGGTAGTCTCATGGCCTGGTGGCCAGGTTTCAGAGTTAAACTTCCTCTTTCCTTCTAAGGACATGTCCAGCTAGCACCTGGAATTCCTCATTATGCAAATGAAGCATTCCCATCACTGCCCCAGCCATTGATGTGCACTCACCCCAAAAGCCTCTACTCAACTCCCCCGAGGTTATATAATCCTTACTCACCCTGAAAAAAGAGAGCTCTTTCACTGAAAACTGGCTCAGAGAGGGCTGTTTCTCTTCCACTCAATGCCAATTGAGATTGTGCCTAACTCATCTCCCTCAGCTAAGCACAATGGTGCCTGGACACCCTGAGGGGAAAAACAGATCTGAGGTCACACACACACACACACACACACACACACACACACACACACACACACACACATGCACGCACGCACCCATGCATGCAAAACATCCCTACACGCTTTTTAAAATGAAATATCTAACAATGGGGGGAGGTAAGTCAGCTGTTTCTTCTGTAAAGTTTGTTTTCTTGATTTCACAGAGGTTTGCTGGCTAAGGGCTTTCTGGCAGTGGTCCAGACAGCCTCAGGTTCAGTATGGGTCTCCACAGTTGCAGAAGGAAGATAATATTGACATCCTGACATCAGTGAAGGCATAATCATGTCAGCATTCAGAATTTGTTTAATTAGATTTCATTTGAAAATGAGTTCTAGCACAAATAATTATTTGGAAAGCCATGAAACAGAACAAGCTTTAGGGACCCATTTGGTTGAAAGAAATGTTAAGTTTTTACACCTGTTTTTAGGATTGCCCGGGGATAAACCAGTTAGAAGACATTTCCAGATAAAAGATCTCATCTATATTGGCTATTAAGTGTCCTCCCATGACTTTATATGTTCAAATCTTGTTCCCCAGTTGCTGACATTTTTAGGAATTGTGGGAACCTTTAGGAGTTGGGGCTAGATAAAAGACAGACAGGTAGGAATGAGCCATTCTGGGGGCAAATGAGATCTTGGTTTCTCTTCCTCTGTGTGTGTTTCTGGATCCATGCGGTGAGCAACTTTGCACACGAGTGGGATCCTTCCCTGATGTTCTGCTTCACCATGGCCCAAATTAATTCCGGGCGTGCAAGCCAGCCTAGCAGGTGTAAGTGCTTGTCACAGAATCCTGGTAAGTTGAGGTCAATCCCTGAAAAAGTAGAAAGAGAAACCACTATACAAAGTTATCTCCTGACCTCCTGACAAGTATGCCTACTCATATACAATACACACACACACACACACACACACACACACACACACACACAGACATACACACACACAAAAAAACTCCTAAATTGTGAGTGAAGACACAGTAATCCTTTTCTTAATGGCCTGATCAGCTATAGTCAGCAAAAGGTGTGTTTGTAGGGTGTGGGAACAACACACACACACACACACACACACACACACACACATACACATACCATATGCACACACACTACTCTGAAATTGTAAGTGAAGCCACATCATTCCTTCTCTTAATGGCCTGATCATCTGTAATCAGCAAAAGGTGTGTTTGTGGGGTGTGGGGCCTACAGGCTAGATTCTATCCCTGGATCTTTTAGAGTCAACAACTTTCATAAAACTCTTGTTTCCTTTCGGAGAGCTACAAACATGATCCTCTGCCTAAGGGCTGGCGGGAGAGGAGCCATCCTAAAGAGAGACATGCTTGCTCCTTCCTTTGTCTGTTATACTAGTACTTTGCATAATTAGTGGCCACATGCCGCTGGAGTTTGAAGTGAACCTCCGAAGGAGAGAAACTTTGCACTCTACCCCTGCCAGAGGAAGAGACCTATGGACAAGAACTCTGTCAGGCCCATGAAGTTGCCAGGCTCAACTGAGCGCAAATTGTATAGTGCATAAAACCCAAAGATTCTTTTTCTTCAAACCTGGGGCACAGTTAAACTTCATTTTCTTGGACTTTTGCTTGATTAAAAGCCACTGTCTTTAATAGAATGGAGGCAACATGAAGCCCAGGTCCTCTTCCTTAGAAAAAAGGCTGATTGGCCTCTCTCAAACTTACAGCTGCTTTAGCTTCTGTCTCATAGCTTTCCATAACTGGAAAACAAGCACACACACAGCTTGGAGCAAGATTCCCACAACTCCCTCCCATCCCTCCATTGACCAAACTAAAAAGCTTACTGATTCCTGTTACTTAATTTTTTAAATTAATTTATTTATTGAACATGAGTGCTTTATCTGCAGAAGAGGGCATCAGATCATATTACAGATTGTTGTGAGCCACCAAGCAGTTGCTGGGAATTAAACTCAGGACCTCTGGAAGAGTAGGCAGTGCTCTTAACCACTGAGCCATCTCTCCAGCCTCCTTAATTTCTTTTAAAAATACAAGAAAAATAGGAGATGCCTTATGAACCACAATTTCAGGTTAGAAAAAAAAATTAGGTCCCAAATTCAGGAAAAACAAAATATATATCTTTCAGGAATCCCTAATCTCTCTCTTACAGAGCTGAACTCCCAGAACCACCATGTCCCTAGTGCAGAGTGTCAATCAGAATAAATCACCTCCTGGCATCCTGAGGGATTCTAAAGCCACACTCCCACCACTCACCTTTGTCACTTTTCCTATAGCGCCTTTGGAAGGAAACACTAGGGATACCTGTTGTGATAGCTAATTTGATGCTCTTACCATTTTGATCTTTTAATACAAACTTTGACATGAATTCTTGCAATTCCTTTAAATACTTACAACTTTCTTTATGAGGACTCTTATTTTCCTACATCACATTCAAATGCCATTGTTCCTTTTCACGGTTCCCCATCTCTTTTTGAGCACTCATCTGGTTTTCTATTTTATTTTATTTTTTTAAAGTTTCACTGAAGCATGTACTAATATCTCCTCTTATTGTGGTGATTTGTTTGTCTAATTTCAGTTACCTGTGGTTACTCTCCGTCTGAAAGTGTTAAATGAATGTAATCGGTTAGTAATGGTTTTGAAAATTGCTCCATAGAAATGAAATGCCAAAGTTTAGCTAATGCTTAGAAATAAAAGATCAAAAAACTTGAGGGTAGGTATGGTGGTGCACACCTGTAACCCCAGTCCTTTCAAGACAGAGACTGAAGGATTACTCCAAATTGGAGGCTAACTTGGTTGATGTAGTAGGTTACAAAATAAAGCTCTAAGCCGGGCATGGTGGCGCATGCCTTTAATCCCAGCCCACAGGAGGGATAGGCAGATGGATCACTGTGAATTCAAGGTTAGCCTGGTCTACAAAGCGAGTCCAGGACAGCCAAAGCTACACAGAGAGACCCTGTCTTGAAAAACCAAAATAAATAAATAAATAAATTAATTAATTAAAATAAATAAAGCTCTATCTTAAAAAATAAGAAAATAGCTTAACATCAGCACGGTCTATATTTCCTTGCCTCCCTTTCACTTCTGCAGTTTCACCATGCCAACTTTATGTTTATTGTTAGAAATAGGTATAGAATTCACTGCTTTGCCTGATCCAAATAGTTGATTAAGTGGAATGCTATGCTGTTTAAGATTTTGAAATAGATTTCCTTCATTTATCATCCTCAAGATCTCTCATTGCCTTCACGAAATATTTCTGAACCTTTAAAATAATCCAAAACTCAAAGCACTGTGGTCTTGGGCATTTTGGATAAGGGATATTCACTGTACATTTATCACAATTGGTCATTGTACACACCATGTGGTGGTTTGCTAAATATTTACCAAGCTTCATTATCAACACTGCATCTTGGAAGTCTATTTCTGTTTAACATTATATCTTTGGATAATAGTTCAGCATATTTTGTGTATGCATTCCCGAAAGGAAGAATAAGTATGTATGCTCCACTTCAATATAGTCTCCTTTAGACAATATTAGAGAAAGTTTACACTGTTGTACTAAGTACCTGGGCTCAACAGTTTATCAAGAAGGAGTGTGTTCAAGGTAAAGGCTCCAGGGCCATTCAAGAATATAAAACATCAGAACAATATGGCAATACCATGAAAGAAAGAGGACATGGTCTCTTTTAAAGGTCTATTATGTCTCAGACAATTTATATAAAAAATAAAAATAAAAATCTGCACCTTGAGGAATCTAGCCTTGACCTTGATGAGGGCCAGTTCCAATAAACAGAGAAACTGGGATATATCCAGAAGACACACTCAAGCTCACTGCTATTTTCTTGGTCTGTACTGCTTTCTTCACCCTCTGCCCTTGAAAACTAGGACACTCTGTTAATGTTAAGATTAATAGTGTCTTTCAAGAGCTTGTATAATTGAATGACAGACTAACTTGAAGTCCTACTAGATATATCTCAAGAAGATTATGGAATTTTTTTTTCTGTTTAGATGTTCTCAAGAGTGTAATTACAGCATCTTAATAGTTTGGTTTTCCCTGGAACTCTGCCCTACCTCTTAACCAGGTACTCATTCCTTTCTTTATAAAAACAGATTTTAGTATATTTATTTATTCGTGTGTGAGGGGGGAAGAGATGGCACACTCATGCCACAGCACGTGTGTGGAGGTCAGAGAACTACTTTCAATAGTCAATATTTTTTCTCTTGTCATGATGTAGGTCCTGGGGATGGGACCTCCAGGATTCAGACTTGGTAGCAAGTACTTTCACCCACAGAGCTACCTCACCGGTCCTAGATGCCACTTTCTTGAATTATCGAATGATGCAAAAACCTGCAGGTCATAACCAAGGAGAAGAGGTCCAGCGTCTGACATGTCTAGTCCAAGCCAGAGTTTCTCTAATATTAGACATGAAAGAAGCAGAGAGTGCAACAGGGCAGCTTTGAGGAGCAGCCTTCAGATGCACATTTGGTAAGTTCTGATGGTGGAACTAGCACTTGGAGACCCACTATTTTATTTTATTTTACTTTTAAGTTTTTAAATCTTTCTTTTACATTTTTCTTTTATTGTAAATACCTTCTTTTCTGATAAGTTTTATGCCGATTGAAATTTCCCTCTGTTCCTCCTACTTCCTCATCACCTTCCCATTCCTCTAAATCCACCCCATTTCTCCCTCTCTCTCTCATAATAAAAGAGCAGGCTTCCAATAAATAGCAACTAAGCATGGAAAATAAATAATAAGATAAAAGCAAAGACTATCATATCGAAGTTTGACATGGCAGCCCAACAGAAGGAAAAGAGTCCTAAGAGCAGGCACATGAATTAGAGACCTACTCATTCTCCCACTAAGGAGTCCCATAAAAATACTAAGCTACAAGCTATAATACGTACATAGGGACCTGCTGTAGACACATGTAGGTCCTCTGCTGGCTCATTCAGTCTCTGTCTTCATATGCACCTTGCTTAATTGATTCAGAGGACCTTGTACCTCTGGTATCCCCATCCACTCTGGCTCTTACACTCTTTCTGCCTCAAGGATTCCCTGAGCTCTGAGGATAAGAAATTGATGAAGACATCTCACTTAGACTCCTCCCACCTCTCTCCATGTAGTATTGGCTGTCAGTCTCTGCATAGCTTCCCGGGGCTGCTAAAGGAAGCCTCCCTAATGATGACAGAATAAGACATTGATGTATGAGTATAGCATAATATAATTAGGAGTCATTTTATTTGATACTTTTTAAAAGACCAGTGGTTGTTGTATCCTATGTCTCTGGGCTATCTAGTCTCTGATACTTGGTCACCCAGCCAGTGTAGGATACGGAGTCCATCCAGTGAACTGGGCCTTAAGTCAAACCAGATATTGGTTGGTTACTTCCATAAGTTCTGTGCTACCATTGTCCTAGACTATGTTTCAGGCAGGATAAACTTTAGGTCAAAGGTTTTGTGGCTTGGTTGGTGTCCACCTTTCTCTTTTGGTAGTCAGCAGAGTACTTTTCTGCATCAAAGACACAAGAGCATAGGAATGAAGGCTACATGTAGGCACAAGCTGGACTCTTCCATGTGGATGTTGTTGTTCTTAGCAATGAGGCCAAGCTGTCCGTTTGCAGAGAACAACCCATTGTCTTATCATCAGTTTGGGTTGTTTGGGTACTTTTAGGTGACAACTTGGCCAATAACTCTATTGAATGTAACCAAGTCCCACTACTGTAAGCCTCCTTTTGTAATGAGAGATGGCCAGCTGAGCCCTCATTATACTTACCTTGATATATTTTAATAAGTTCCCATAGCACTGGATTTCCCAGTCATCACACAGATGCCCCTGAATTCCAGCTGTCTCTCTACTCACTTTTTTTCTCTAACCTATCTCCTCTCCTCCTCCCCGACCTGATCCTCCTGTTCCTGGTTCCTCATTCCCTTAATCTACCTGTAAAATATGTTCTATTTCCCCCACCCAGGGAGACCCATATGTGCAAACTAGAAACTTCCTCTATACCAAACTCCTCTGGATTCTTAATAACTAAATAAACAAATATATCATATTTACCTTTCTGGGTATGGGTTACCAAATTCAAAACAGTTTTTTTTCTAGTTCCATCCATTTGATTGCAACTTTCATGATATCATTTTTTAAAACTTCTGTGTAATACACCATTTTGTAAAGGTACCACGTTTTTTCTCCATGCTACTGATGAGAAAACATCTTTGTGTGTATGCCCAAGAGTGGTGGCATACTTGGGTCCTGAGGTAGATTGATTTTCAATTTTCTGAGAAACTGCCATATTGATTTCCATAGTGGCTAACAGATTTGCACTCCTACCAGCAATAAATGGGCATTTCTCTTGCCCCACCTCCTTGTCATATAAAGCTGTCACTTTTGTTGTGTATCTTTGTCATTCTAACAAGTACAAGATGGAAACTCAAGTCAATTTTGATTGGCATTCCCTGATATCTAGAGATGATAAACATTTCTTTAAGTGTTTCTCAGACATTTGAGATTTCTCTACTAAGAATTCTCTGTTTAGGTCTGTACCACATTTTAAAAATTCAGTTATTTGGGTGTTCATATCAAGTTTCTTTAATTCTTTATATATATATTTATATTACCCTTCTATTGGATATGGAGTTGGTAAAAAAAAAAAATCTTTCTCCACACAGCAGGCTACCACCATGTCCAAGTAATGGCATCCTATGCCTTACAGAAGCTTTTGTATTTCATGGGCTGCCACTTAATAACTATTGATCCTAGTGCCTATACCACCATTGCTCTGTTCAGAAAGTTGTCTCCTGTGCCAACGTATTAAAGGCTATTTCCTACATTTTCTTCTACCAGGTTCAGTTTATATGATTTTATGTTGCGATTTGAGGTCTTTGATGCACTTGGACTTGAGTTTAGTGCAGGGTGATAGATATAGATTTACTTTCATTCTTCTGTATACCAACACTCAATTAGACCAACACTATTTGTTAAAGATGCTGTCATTTTTACAGTGTTTGTGTCTAGATCCCTTCAGGTGTTCATAGATGTGTGAGTTTATGTCTACAGTTTCGGTTTTATTCCATTGATCAACATGTCTGTCTTAATGCCAATATCATGCGCTAAAGCTACGTATACAACTTGAAATCAGGGATGATGATATCTTTAGGTGTTCCTTTATTTTTTAAGGATTGTTTTAGCTGTACAGGGTATTATTGTTTTTCCATATCAAGTTGAGAAGTTTTCTTTCAAGGTATGAAAAGAATTGTGTTGGACATTTGATGAGGATTGCATTGAATCTGTAAATTGCTTTTGGTAGGATAGCCATTTATACTATGTTAATTCTATTGATCCCTGTGCATAGGAGAGCTTTCTGTCTTCTGATACCTTCTTCAGTTTCGATCTCCTAAGACTTGAAGTTTATATCATATGAGACTTTGACTTACTTTGTTAGAGTTACCTCAAAATATTTTTATATTACTTAGGGCTATTGTGGAAGGTGCTGTTTCCCTGGTTTCTTCCTCAGTCTACTTGTCATTTGCATAAAGAAGGAGGTCTACGTTTTTGGTGTTAATTTCATATTGAGCTACTTTACTGAAAGTGTTTTTCAGCTGTAAGAGTTAAAATGGTAGAATTTTTACGGTCACTTATATATACTATCATCTGCAAATAACAATACTTTGATTTCATCCTTTTGAATTTGTATCCCCTTGGTCTCCTTTAGTTTTCTTATTCCTCGAGCTAAGACTTAAGCACAATATTGAATAGATATGGATTAGTTCATATTCATGATTTTAGCAAAATTTCTTTGAGTTTCTCTCCATTTAATTTGGTCATGGATATAGGCTTGCTGTAGACTGATTTTATTAAGTTGAGGTATGTCCCTTGTATCCACATTCTAGTGCTGGATTTGTCAAGTGCCATTTCTATATCTAATGGGATGTAGTAAAGTAGATAGTGCTTTTTCTTTCAGTTTGATTGTATGATGGATTAAATTGACTAATTTTTACATATTGAACCATTCCTGACTCTCAGGGTTGAAGCCTACTTTATTTTATTGAGAAATTGGCATCTATGCTCATAAGGAAAAATGGTCTGTAATTCTCTTTTGTTGGATCATTATGTAATTTGGCTATTAAGGTAACTCTGACCTCATAAAAATGATTGGGCAATGTTTCTTTTTAGTTTCTGGAATATTTGAGGAATGTTGGAGTTATCTTTTCTTAGAAAGTCTGGTAGAATCTTGCACTAAGATCGTCTAGCTCTTGGCTGTTTTATGGATAGGGGACTTTTAATGACTGCTTCTATTTCACAGTGATTGTACATCTATTTAAATTGTTTCTCTGGTCTTGATTAAACTTTGGTAAGTGGTATCATTGAGAAAATTATCCAGTTCTTTTACATTTTCCAATTTGGTAGAATACAGGTTTATGAATTATGTCCTTATAATACTATGGATTTCCTCAGTGTCTGTTGTTGTGTTTCCCCTTTTGTGTCTGATTTTATTAATTTGCATATTCTTTCTTTTCCTTTTAGTGAATGTGGATAAAGGTGTGTCTATCTTGATTTTCTCAAACAACTGGCTCTTTATTTTGTTCATTCTTTATATTGTTTTCTTCATTTCTTTTTTATTGATTTGAGCCCTCAGCTTGGTTATTTTTTATTATCTACTCTTCTTGGGTGTGATTATTTCTTTTTGTTATAGAGCTTTTAGATATGCTGTTAGCAAGCTATTATGAGATCTCTCCAATTTTTTATGTAAGAATTTGTGCTATGAACTTTCAATTTAGCAACACTTTCATTGTGTCCCATAAGTTTGACTATGCTGTGTGTTCTTTTTCATTGATTTCCAGATGGTCTCTAATGCCTTTCTTTATGTCTGTCTTATCTCATTTTTCATTCAATAAATAGTCATTCCTTTTCCATGAGTTTGTAATCTTTCTGCAGTCTCTGTTTTTGTTGTTGATATCATCCATCTTTAACCAGTGTTAGTCTGATAATATTTCCATTCTTTTGTATCTATCAAGACATTCTTTATGACCTAGAGTGTGTTCATTTTTGGAGAAAGTTCTATAAGGTGCAAAGAAGAAAGTGTTTTCTTAGTTTTTGTATGAAGTGTTCTGTAAATATCTTAGATCCACTTGGTTTATAACATCTGTAAGCACAAGTGTTTCTCTGTTTAGATTTGTCTGGAACATCTGTCCATTGGTCAGAGTAGAATATTAAAGTCTCCCATTATCAGTGTGTGAGGGTCAACATGTAATTTCAGCTCTAGGAGTATTTTGTGTGTGTGTTTTTGAAGCTGTGGTTTATTGTCTGTAAATTTAGGGCATAGATGTTAAGAATTGAAATGTTGTCTTTGTGGATTCTTCCTTCAATGAGTACATAATGTCTTTTAACTCTTTTGAATAGTTTTGGTTTGAAGTCTATTTTATTAGGACTCAAATGGCTGTACCAGCTTGCTCCTTTGCTTGAAATGTCTTTTTCCAATTATTTATCCAATATTGTCTATCACTGATGTTAAGGTGTGTTTCTTGGATATAGTAGAAGATCCTGTTTTTGTATCCATTCTGTTAGTCTGTATCATTTGTTTGGGGGTATTAAGACCATTAATATTGAGAAATACCAATGACCAATGCTTATTGATATTCTTTTGTTGTTGCGGCTGCTGTTGCTACAACAGCTGCTTCTGGTGGTGTGTGGGTGCTGTCCTTCTTTTGATTTTTGCTGCTCTGAGATTTTTATTCTGTGTTTTTCATAGGTTGAGTTAACCTCATTTGGTTGGAATTTTCCTTCTAGCACCTTCTGTAGGGATGGGTTGTGGAAAACTATTGTTTAAATTTGACTGTATCATGGAATAACTTGGTCTTTTTCCCTTGCAGCTTTTAATATTCTTTCTTTGCTCTGTACATTGAGTGTTTTGATTATTATACAATGACAGGACATCCTTTTCTGGTCCAATCTATTTAGTGCTCTGTATGCTCTATAAACATCTCTTTCTTTAGGTTAGAAATATATATGAATATGTATAATTTTCTGAGCCTTTGAGCTGGGATTCTCCTTCCTTTATCCTATTAATATGAGGTTTCTTCTTTTCATAGTATCCCTATTTTTCTAGACATTTTGTGTCAGCTTTCAAATTTAACATTTTCCTTGACTGATATATTTATTTCTTCTTGACTGCATGGGATTCTCTCTCTTCCATTTTGTATTCTGTTGGTAATGCTTGCCCTTGTGATTCCTGTTTGAGTTCCTAAATTTCTCCCTCAATCTGTATTTTCTTATTGACTCTATTTCCATTTTCAGATTTTTGAACAGTTTTATCTGTTTCCTTTCACTCTTTGTTTATATTCTCTTTGACTCTGTAAGGGATTTACTTATTCATTTTCTTTACACACTTGTTGGTTCTTTCCTGCATTTATTTAAGGGATTTGTCTATTTCCTCTTTAAGGACCATTATCTCGTCATATACTTAGTTTTAAATGCTGTCTCTTATGTGTCAGCTCTATGGTGTATTCTGGGTCTGCCATGGTAGGATAACTGGACGCTAGTGGGGACATACAGATCTGGCTTTTATTGATTGTGTACTTATGCTGGCATCTGGGCATCTGGGTTTGGAATGATTATGGCTCTAGGTGTTGACCTCTGGCTTTGTCTTTGTTTGGTGTGCATTTTGTTCCATGGTTTCTGTTTCCTTTCTGGATTTTCAATGATTATGCTGGCTATGTTTTGCCTGTTTTCCGGGCTGGCCTGCTCAGTTGGTATTCAAAGTGAGTGACTGCTGTCCTGTTGAGGCTGGGATACTGGGATGAGTTGAGGAAAGGAAGGGATGGAGCACACGACCTTTGTGTTGCTTCGGGCTTGGTGTCAGAGAGGAGATACTGCAGAAGATTTTCCGTTACAGATCTGGCATTCAACTAAGTGGGTTAGAACTGGAGCAGCAAAAGAAGAGGTGTGAATCTGCCTTCAGCATACTTGTTACTTTGGGAGGAGTGGTTCTTGAATTAGCAAGTGGCACTTTCTGGGGTTGGTAGCTGAGACAAAGCAAGAGTGCATGGAAGGATGTTAGAATGAGATCTGTGGGATCCACAGAGGATGGAAGCTGATGTCGGGGAAGGCTACCCAGGGTGCTCTGCTGCAGAGATTGGGATGAGACTTGGGTATTGGATCTGGTGTACCTAAGCCAGAAGAGGATATCTACAAGCAGACTACCTGGTTTCCTGCAGAGATCCACTATTCTAAACTATTCACAAACAAGAACATGGCAGCCTGGATCTCTCATAGTCCTAGAGTCACTTTAACTGTTGAATTAATATCCACAATCTGTCTTCATGAGACCACTCAGCTTTTAATCCTACTCTTACATATATGTATTCATACTTATATACATATATATGAGTTTGATATATATAACTTATATGTTATATATGATGTGCATATTATATTATATCATATTATATTATATATTTATATATAATGATTTCCCCTTATCTATCCTCTGTTTAATGCCCTTATTTTCTAACAAGCACACGTCCTTTCCTCCTTTATGAAAATTGTAATGTGGAAGCAACATTATTCAGAAAGCCTGCATAATGAATGGTATGGTTCACTAGAAGACTCTGATGATGGCAATCATATTGCTGCTCCCCTATCAGTATGATTTACACTAGATGCTATACTTCAACTAAGATAGTTCTCAAGAGACACCATCAGGATTGAAGAGAAGGTGAAACAGTTAGGAGTACTTGATGTTCTTCCAAAGGACCGAGTTCAGTTCTCAGGACCCAAGGCCAGAAATTTATGATGCCTGCAATCTCACCTCCAAGAAATCTGATGCCCTCTTCTGGTCTACATAGGCAATTGCACACACATGGCTCAAACTCCACACACATGCACATACATTTATTATTTTGATTTCCAAATAATAAACTTAAAAGGAGAGACCATCATCTAATTGTTATAAAAGGAAATATGTCGAATACAGAGAGATGAAGCAAGGCATGGTGCCACTCACCTGCTATTCATGCATGTTACTCCGGTGTTCTAGAGAGAGGGGTGGTGTGTTTTAGGCCAGCCTAAGCTATACCTGGATTTCCAGAGCAGCCTGGGATATTAGTGAGACTTTGACTCAAAAGGTCAAACAAACAAAGAAAAAGTATGTACAAAGATTAATCTCTAACAAAGATACTTTTATTTGGAAATACAATTAAAAACAAAAACATTTACACCCAAGGTAGATTGATTATAGTTAAGTGTGGAAAACAAGGGCAATGTTGAAGTTTCTATTAGGACCGAGAACCTACAAAAGCCATTTTGTTCAAAGTTCACAGGTAGTTTTGTAGTTTGTGTGAACCTATGAACTCTGATTGGGGAGTGGTGGTAACAGTGAAGCCAGTCTGAAGATTAGATTTAGCCATTTAGTTTTCAGTTGTTAAACATAAAGAGTTTTAACCATAGAGAAGGTGGGTTGGTAGCAGTAGTGCTGAGACATTTTCTGGAACAAGTACTCATGAGCTGTGTGCCATCCTTTCTTTTGTATGAGTAGGGAGTACCAGGCATGACTCTACTTTGTATTATGGATTTTCAGAGTGGAAAGAACTCCTAGTAGATTGTCTTGCAAGCTTATACTATCATATCATGCCCCTGTCATCTCTCATATTTAACCTGAATTTTATAGTATTTTAGTTTGTCATGGATCACAGATAAAGATGGGATGGAGACAGCACATGCCCACTAGCTGAATAAAAGCAGTTATGGCTCTTTAGCCTGTTCTATCCTTTGACTCAGGAGGACCCCTTTTGAGATCATCTCTGATTTCTACCCAAAGACACACATCATAGCAGCACCAGATGTTGGCTTGCAACTACCAAGAGACATGACAGATACTTGTACTCTTTGCCTTTAGTGTCAAGTCAATCTTCAATGTCAGATTTATCTGTCTGCACTTGACCATGCAGTGAGAAGCATATAGCTCTCTTAACAATCTTCTCCCACAAAAGGCAAGGCAAATCCTCCCCACTGCAATCTGTGTCCCTTCCCTCAGCCCTCAGCGAGTGCTGTCCCTGGCACAGAAGGAGGCAGGTTTCCCTTAGATGTTTTGTACAAACACCCCTGGAGAGGGATTTCCTCACAGAGGGAAGTCTTTCAGAAGGTAATGCTTACCTCCTTGCCACCTCTTTATAACAGGAATTATTTTGCTCCCTGGAGAGTCGGGTGGAATTGGTAATTACAGAAGAGAATGCTGCATACATCTGCTCTTTTATTTTCCCTCTCAGACTGGCTGATGAAATCTTCACTAGGCTCTCAGGTGTGCTGTAACACCATATCAATTTTGAAAAGACCATGTATTACTAAAACCAATGTTAGCAATCCTATGAATGATTCACATTGTGAAATAACAAATCTCTATATTTTGCCTTCCATGGAACAAACAGCCCTTTAAGCACATTGCATAGAATAACTAATTTCTCACAACAACTGAATAAGGTGGGCATCATTAAGAGCTCTATTTACAGAAATGGGCATTTATCACATGACTGGGATCATGTAGCAAAGTCCTGGAAATGGACTCAAACCCAGTTCGATATATTAGCTACCATTTTTATTGTCTACTTGCTTTAGAAAGTAAGGAGTGCTGTTTGTGCTTGCAGTTGTGTAGGGTAAGTTTGGGAGAAACTCTGTGTTATCTTGAAGTTTTGCATATTAGATCTTGGAAATTAATCCAACTGTGTCCTCATAGGGTTACCCTGCAGTGTAACATATTTTTTTTAAGTTTTAAAAGCTTTCCTACACAAAGCAAACTCATTGCACAAGTTTAGTCTCAACTCCCCCAACTTAGTTTTATATCCTTTTTATCTATAGCTAGCACCACCCTAGCACTCGCCCTACCACGTTGTAAGTTTTAGTGTAGTCATTACTGTCCTTACTAAAGTTGTAAATGCTTGACATTTCTACTTTCCAATCTTAAGATGGTTCCTATGCGTGTATTGAAGATTACATTTCAGCACCTAAGTCTAGTGATGGCACAGGACTCTAGGGTCAGCTGGCTCTGGGTGAAACTATGATGTTCACAGTTGAATAGTTCCACGGTTTGGACAAAAGCCACACTTCATTCTTTCTTTTTTCTTTTTTCTTTTCTTTCTTTCTTTCTTTCTTTCTTTCTTTTTCTTTTTTTTTTTTTTTTACAGACCCTATCTAGGCAATTATTTCTGGTGTTTTATCTGATATTTATCTGATCTGATAGAAAGAAGGAACAGTGCCACTGGCGCTGATAGTTAATGGATGATAATGTTCCACACTTTGCTTAAACTTTTATTGATTTCAGAGCAAGAGTAGGTTCTTTAGTCTTTTGGGTCCTCAGACCCAAGAGCCTAGAGACTAAACGTAGATGATAACTGCAGTGAGATCAGATTGGATCATAAAATCGCACACAGCTCAGAGCTATACCCCCATGGCTCCCTCTTTGACGTGTCCATCATCCATACAATGTAGAAGTCGGCACATGTAGTGACAAGCAGTGGCTGCTTGCAAACCCAATTCACAGACGGCATTGCACAAAGTAAGTCAGGCTCAACATGTTTCCACTTGTGCAGCAACACCTCCTCCACAGCTGTGTAAATGCACAAAGGCTGTGTAAGCAAAGAATGCTTTTTAATAAAAGCAGGCTTTATGATTTCCAATAGAAAAAGAACAAAACGAACCACAGAGACAAGAGGAATGTGGGCAACAAACACCGTGCTAGTTTCAAAACAAGAGGAACCTGGTCCAAAGCTTGATCTAACAAGCAAACAGTAAAATCTAGAAAGTGCTCCAGTGGGGCTGTGAGTAAGTCACTCTTCTGGTCTCTACAATAAGACTTCCCAAGCCTGAGTGTCTACCTGCTTCATTAGTCCCAGAGCCTGTGGTAAACACTGAGGAAATGGGTATTCAGCTTGATGTAACAGTCTACTTGATAAAACTAGAAGCTGGTTTTAAAGGAATATTTTCCTAAATTCCTGAAATTCTGGACACGGCTAGAAGAAAGTGAATGAGTTTGTGGACAAGAGGGGCCTGATGGCACTCAAAGAAAGAGTAAGCAGGCTACCAAGATGAGACTTGACAGCCTATGACCATATAGCGGGGGATGAGGTCCTCCTTGGTCTTAGACCTAGGGGGAGAGGAATATGGTGAAAGCGGGAGGGAGGGAGGAATGGGAGGATACAAGTGATGGGATAACAATTAAGTTGTAATATGAGTAAATTAATAAAATTTAAAATTATAATAAAAAAGAATGGCCTAAAGTAAGAGCCATTGTTTGCTGTGTATATCCTGGAAGCAGTGACTTGAATCAAAGATTCCATAGAAATATATCTTTTCAGCACTGCAGGCATATCTAAAACTGAGGTATGTACACTGACTCCTCTTGTAACTAAAGATGAGACCAAAGTATCGCAGTAAGATTTTAAGATATTTTCTCCTCTGTTTGCAACAAATGCACTCCGCCACAAGCTCCTAGCATCGTCACCTCCAAGCATGAGTGTGGTGCTGGGTGCTCTTAGTGCATGGTAATCTACTACCATTTCAAGGAGGTAGCCCCAGGTGCTCTGAGCACAGGCAAGAGTTGTGCATCTTGAAGTGCAGCTTACAGTCCTGACTACTCCAACTCAGGAGATGTGTTCTAGTCAGGTGGGCAGCAGGTGAATAGCCAAAAAGTGTGAGCCCAGTGGTCATTCATCTCAGGTATGGCACTATTGACTCACATTGCAAAAAAAAAAGGTGGCTATTAGACATTCCATGAAAGTGGAATTAAAAGAGTCCCCAGGCATAGGCATATAGAGTGCTTTATCCTAAGTTCTTGACTGCAGACAAGTACCACATTATCTCCAAACCCTGGTATGGTGCCAGGCTCTCTGACTAAAGAGCCAGGAGTTCCCAAGTGCTCTGACAAAACACAAGGAGAGAACCGTTTCCAAAAGCAATTAATTACAGTGCTGCCAGAAGGGTCTTCTGTGATCTGATAGAAAGAAGGAACAGTGCCACTGGCACTAATTTCTTCTTATTAACACATGCTCGCCTAGTAGTAACAGGCACGCTTCTGATGGGTGCTAGGACATTGAGCAGGAAAACAAATATCTCCCTGAACAGATGTGCTTTTCATAGAACAAGTCTCTCCAGCTGCAACTCAGGATGACACCTGAGTTGTCAAGTTAGCCTCCTTAATGAGAGCAGTGGGACTTTGTGTCTGACTTAGCCCTCAATCCACTGGAGGCCCCGAGACATAAAGGTCAGCCACAGGGCAGACAAATCAACCCCAACATTTCAATGACCCTTTTGAGCTACAGGTATAGCAAATGAAAACGGGCCTTCGGTGGTGTTGGCTGAAGATGAGTTCCTGACCTTCAGTTTTGAGCATCCTGGTGAGAGTTCCAAAAGCAGAAGGAGCACTGCCTGGGCTGATGGAGAAAACACCTAGAATGTAGCCACACGCCAGTGGATAGTGGCAAGTATGCTGATAGTGACTATCGTGAAGGCAAACCTCAGCAGCTGCCACTTGGGTGTTAGGGTACAAGAGAATGCACAAGGAGCTGTGTGTGTGTGTGTGGGGGGGGACAAGGACACCACAGTTGTGAAGACAACTGTCACATTTGGTAGCTTCAGGCTGTACTCTACTAGGAAGCTCAAAGATGGCTTAAGAGGTAGCTCCAAGATCCCGCTGAAGTGCTAAAGGACCATGTGAACAGCTGCTGGTTTACACCCGAGGCAATGCTCAGAGCAAGAAATCTGCACAGAAGATAGAAAAGGGTTTCTTACTAAAGACTTGAGATGATAGGAAGCTAGAAATCCAGGGAGGTGGCATGGTGTTCATATCAATGTCTTCAGACCCAAAGTAAGAGTTGAAAGGCAAGTCTGCAGAGGTGAGCTTCTCCACTTTGCGATGGAGGTGCTCAGGAAGCAGTGGCAAAGGAGCCCATAAAACAAGGATACCAGAAAGAGTGGCTCCAGGCTGCTGCTCACTGGAGGCCCCCTAAGGTCACCTGAGGTGTGATTTCCAGGACAAAAGAAAAGTTGACAGGTATGTCACAGATGCTCACCATAAATGCAGCCAGTCACTGCCTAGTCAAAATGAAGAAAGGTGACTCAGTGGGTGAGTACAAAAAAAGGGGGGAAGCAATCTCCATGTTGGTTACATCAAAGCCCAAAGGAGGCTGACATGCTGGTTGTGAAGATGGAAGGGTCTGGAACAATATAAATGTTCTGACTGGCAAAGATTGGGAGGCCAGACTACCACAAGAGTCCTCATACACGAGTCTATGAATGTACACTACAAGAGAAAGGATGGAGACAGAAACTCAAGTTTCTGGGAAGAGTGAAGTCAGAATTGGATGATACAAGGGATGGGATAACCATTGAGATGTAACAAGAATAAATTAATAAAGGAGAAAAAAATAAAAATTAAAAATTAAAAAAAAAGGAAAAAAAAACAGAATTGGATGAATAGAATCTAGAATATGGGTATACGCCTAGAGCTAAATTCCAAAGGAAAAAAAATAAAAATGAAGGCATGAGGAACTATGAAGTTCCCTTTACAGTTGGTATCTGGTATTCAGGAAGGTACAGAGACAGACCAAAGGGACTCCTTTTTTTTTTTTTTTAATTCATTGATTTATTTATTCATTTTACATCTCAATCGTAGCTCTCTTCCTCCTCTCCTCCTGGTCCCACCCTCTCTCCCTCTCTCCCTTCCTCCCCCCCCCCTCTCTTCTCCCACCCACCCTCCATCGTTCCTCAGATATGGGGAGCCCCTGACCACCCACCCACCCCAGCTCATCAAGTGGCACCAGGACTGTAAGTACATCAGCGACATCAGTTCCTGGGAATGAATTTGTAGCTGGGATCTGCAAGGGAAAATGTCCAAATGCAGAGAATCCACTAGAAGCAGAGGTACCAACACCACAATCTAAGGCAGGTTTAGTGTTATCCTTCAAGATCCTCTGCTTCAGTTAGCTCTTAGCTTTCTTTTTCAAGTACAAGTTCAGACGACCAGTGAGTACACAATGATGCTTACTTTCACAACAGTACTAACAGTGGCAGCAGCTGAGGCAGCATGAGTGACATTGTAATTTCCCTTTTAGGAGGCCTTCAACGAAAAATGTAGTTGAAGAATTCCTCTCTGACAAGCTTTTACTCTTCTTCCCTGACTTCAAGCTCTAGTGAACAGGAGATGACCATTCTTGAATGAAACTTTTCAGATAATAAATAAAAATGAGAAAGAAGCTTTCTGTGAGAATTTAAAAGTGTGAAATGGATTTAAATATATTACATAATGTCTCAATTTCAAAATGTCAGAAAAAAGTCTTAAAGTTATAATAAAATAATTTTAAAAACAAAGGAGGAAAAACTAGCAGATGGGCAAAGGAATCTGGGTAGACATAAAAAAAATTCTAGTATTCAAACCATACTTTTGTTAGAGAAAAGAAAAATGAGGATGACAAACTTGCAGATATAAAAAATTAAATTTAGTACAGTATTCCTGTATTAAAATAAAGGTATCTACTTAACAACATTAACTCAAGATAGGGTAAACAACTGAAATAGACTTACCTATAACCCCTAAGGAAGTAGAAATAGTCATTAAAAATCTCCCAAACTGGTGCTTTCTCATAAAATTGGGAATAGTGCTACCACAAGAAGCAACTATACCCAAGGTCTATGTCTGCGGACTAGCCCCCTCATATGTTTATTTATATGTTAATGATCCTAGAATTTTGTTCTGCCTAAGTGTTTTCTTTCTTTCTTTACTTTTTTCTTAAGTGTCCCTCAATAGAAGAATGGATAAAGAAACTGTGGTACATATACACTATGGAATACTATTCAGCTATTAAAAACAAGGAATTCCCGAAATTTGTGGATAAATGGATTGAGCTAGAAATGATCATAATGAGTGAGTTAACCCAGAAGCAGAAAGACTCAAATGGTATATACTCACTTATATCTGCATATTAGCCCAAGGGGCATGTCCCACGAAAGCCTTCACTTACCAGGAAACTGAGACAGAGGAAAGGACATTCTAGTGGGACTCTAGATGAGAGAATCATGGGAGAAAGGCAAAGTAGAAGGACCCAGAGGGTCCTAGAAGCCTACAAGTAGAACATTATGATAGGCAGATTTGGGCACAGGGGTCCCGCTCAAACTAAGGCACCAGCCAAGGACAATACAGGCGGTAAACCTTAAGCCCCTACCCAGATCTAGACAATGGACAGAACACTCTCCACAGTAGAGTGGAGAGTGGGATATGACTTTCTCACATACTCTGATGCCTCATCTTTGACCATGTCCCCTGGAGGGGGAGACCTGGTGGCACTCAGAGGAAGGACAGCAAGTTACCAAGAAGAGACTTGATACCCTATGATCATATAGAGGGGGAGGTAATCCCCCTCAGGAACAGTCATAGGGGAGGGGAATAAGGGGAAATTGGGAGGGAGGGAAGAATGGGAGGATACAAGGGATGGGATAACCAATGAGATGTAACAAGAATAAATTAATAAAGGAGAAAAAATGTAAAAAATAAATTATTATATTTTGTTCAGATTACATCCTGATCGTTATCCCCTCACTCATATCATCCCATTCCCATCCTCCCTCCCTCTTCCACCCTATTCCCTTCCCCTAGACCTCTGACAGAAGGGTACCACCTCCCACACCATACTACCACAGCCTATCAGATCTCATCTGGATAGCTTGCTTCCCTTTCTTTTGTGTGCCACCAGGCCTCCCCACCAAGAGGAAGTAATCAAATCGGGGCACCAGAGCTCATGTCAGAGGTAGTTTCCACTTTTCCCACAACCATGGAGAATGAACTGTCCATTGGCTAGATCTGAACAGGAGGTCTAGTTTTACTGCATGCATTGTCCTTGGTTGGTACAAGAGTTTGTGCAGAACCCCCTGAGTCCAGAAGCACCAGCCTTGATGGTCTCCCTGTGGGGCCTTCTATCAAGGATATACACAGGGTAGAAGCTAAGAATTGCAACACCACACTCCACTGAAGACATCAAAAGCCTGGGGCTCCTGTCCTTAAGGAGAGGTGAAAGTCACTTCCCTAGGGTCTGCAAACAAAGAGCAGTTGCTGTCATCATGGGGAGATAGGCTGAGCTTGTGCCTCTTCTGCAGCATGTCAAGAGCCTGCTACTCAAGATGGGCATGTTGAAGTGGCAGCACTGACTGGAAATGAACCAGCTCCAGCACCTGTGTGGCCTTAATTACATAACTGCAGCTCACTAAGCCTTAATTTCTTTATCTGTCTCAGAAGAATAGGGTTTACTTAATAGGGTGGTTACCAGAGGTTATTTAACTATAATTTTGATTTATTTTTACTATAGGATTCAGTAGAATTATTTTCATTATGAATTACTAAATTTTACAATGAAAAAAAAAAAAAGACCCAGCCATACCACAACTGGGCATATTCCTAAAAGAGTCTCTACCATATATTTGCTCAACTATGTTCATAGCAGCTTTACTCATAATAGCCAAAATCTGGAAACAACCAGATGTGCCACAACCAAAGAATGGACAAAGAAACTGTGGAACATTTACAAAATGGAAAACAAGGTTAAGTTTTCCCAGGTAAGCCAGGCCTAGAAAGACACACATGATATATACTCAGTTATAAGTGGATATTAGCCCAACATATATGTCCTCTGAAAGACTCTTCCCAGCAGGGGATTGGGAGATGACAGGACTCTCAGCCTTTTCCCTTTCAGACCACTGAGAGTGGTATGGAAGAGTAGAAATATAGAAATACCAGTAGGGTTCAGGAGCCACACAAGGAGGCCATGAAGGCTGGTGGATCTGGACCCAAGGGGGACCTACACAAATGGAAGCACCAGCTAAGGGCAATGCATGTAGAGACCCTAGACTCCTGGTCCATATGTAGTCAATGGACAGCTCACTCTTCACAGTGGTGGGGAGGGAGGGAGCAGGGACTGCCTCTGACAAGAACTCTGGTGTCTGTGATTTGATCACTTCCCCTTGGCAGGGAGCGAAAGGGATGCAGGCTATCAGAATGAGACCTGATAGTCTGTGGCCAGCTGGTAGGGGAGGAGCACCTCCCCCATCAGGGTCCTATGGGAGGGAAATAGAGTGGGAGAGCAAACAAGAGTGGGAACAGGAAGATAAGAGCAAGGGAAATGTAATGTGGATAAATAATAATAATAATAATAATAATAATAATAATAATAATAATAATAATAATAATTTAAAAAGTTTCCCAACCAAAGATAGCCCAGAGTCAGATAGTTTTGGTGCATAATTCTACCAGACTTTTAAAGAATAGTTAATACCAATACTCCTCAAAATATTCCACAAAATAGAAACAGGAAGAACATTATCACGGTCATTTCATGAGGCCACAGTTACCCTCATACCTAAACTATACAAAGACCCAACAAGGAAAGAGAATTTTAGGCCAATTTTCCTTATGAACACTGATGCAAATTTACTCAGTAAAGTACTCTCAAATTGAATCCAGGAACACATCAAAGATATCATCCACCATGATCAAGTAGGGTTCATCCTATGGATGCAGGGATGGGTCAACAAGTGACATTCCATCAACATAATCTACCAAAAAAGCAAACTGAAAGAAGCCAAAAAAAAAAAAAAACCCAACAACAAAAAAACATATATCATTAGATGCTGAAAAAGCTTTTGACAAAAGCCAACACCTCTGCCTGTTTAAAGTCTTGGAGACATCAGAAATACAAGGCACATATCTGAACATAATAAAAGCAAGACACAACAAGCCAATGGTCAACATCAAGTTAAACATAAGGAGATTTAAAGCAATTCCACTGAAATCAGGGAAAAGACAAGGCTGCCCACTCTCTCCTTGTCTCTTCAATATAATGCTTGAAGTCCTAGATAGAATAAGTCAACTAAAGGAGATAAAGAGGACAAAAATCAGAAAGGAAGAAGTCAAAGTAAAGCTATTTGCAGATAGTATATAGAAGTGATCCCAAACATTCTACCAGGGAATGCCTATAGCTAAGAAACACTTTCAACAAAGTGATTCTATAGAAAATTAACTAGAAAAAATCAACAGTCCCCCTATATACAAATGATAACTGGTCTGAGAAAGAAAGTAGGGAAATAGCACTCTTCACAATAGCCAGGAGTAATATGAAGTATCTTAGAGTAACTCTAGCCAAGCAAGGTACACAGGAAAAAAAGAACATGCTCTCTTCACATACAGACATTAATCCCATCATATGATACTCACCTTTATAGCTCTTTTGAAACACAAATATCTGCTAAAAGCCCATCTTAAAACATCCTATTGGGCTTGGATGTTATCATATAAATCTGGGGTGTTGGCACAAGTTAATCCACAGCAATTCGTAAGAATGTGAGTAGTTGCACTTCTGTGAGTATACTTCTAAATTTCACTGCTTAATAGTATTTCACAAGGATATCTCAGTGGTAAAAGCAAAGCTAACACCTAGTTCTTATATTCTGAAAACCACAGAGAATCAGAGTTATTTCAAATGTTTCTCATTTCAATCTGAGGAAGGAAATTCTATATATATATATATCTAAAGTATCTTGTTGTATCAGAAAGTAAGGAACTATTCAAAAGCTAGTGAAGACCCATCAACAACATGGGAGCTATAGCAAAGAGAAGCATACATATCAAAATTCTGGTGGCAGGATACTAGTCACAGTGGAAAATAATCTATTAGTATTTGGTGAGATAGATAAAAGGAATATATTTGTCATATTGGAATACCATGTCACAAATCTAAATAGGACAATGAAATTAGAACAGTTATACAATTTGTCTTCAAACTTTCTGACAATACCTGCTTTAGTAAATTAGATATATGGATCAATACAATAAGAAATCCATTTCTTCTCAGAAGATACCAGCAATCCAGGAAATGTTTCAAAGGTGGACATATTGCAGAATTAGACAAACTTAATCTAAAGTTAATTTATTAAATAAAGAGTAAACACTGATCATATAAAAAGAAAGCAAGCTAGAATCTTCTCTTCCCGGTTATGGAGTACCGATAATGTGAGGTATTTCCACCGTAATAAAGAACAGACCGATGCCATAGTACAGGCTAGTAAACAGGCACAAATGGTAAAGTAGTATGCAGTGGGAACAAGTTTTCCTGAATAAACTTTAGTGTGGCTCTTTTGGGTCTCCCTAAGGAACCATTTTTGGCTCATGGAACCCAATGTTAGCAAAAACTCTTTTTTTTTTTTCAATTTAAATTTATTTTTAAAAATTTATCCACTTTACATCCCAATCCTAGCCCCCTCCCTTATCTCCTATTGGTTGTACCCTCCCTTCCTCTTCCCCTCCCCCTATTTTATTCCACTAGTTCTCAGAGAAGGGGATCCCTTTTCCCCTACCAACTGAATGTATCCTATCAAGTCTCATCAGACGGTGTGCATCCTCTTCTTCTGTGGCATGGTAAGGCACCCCAACAGGGGGAAGTTATCAAACAGCAGGCAACAGAGTCCATGACAGTGATAGCCATTACGCCCCTTGCTAGCGGACACACAAGGAGACTGAGCTACCTATCAGCAACATCTCAGGAGAGAAGAGCTAGGCCCTCTACGTCCATGGTCACTGTTTGGTGCATCAGTCTACATGGCCCCCATAGGCCTAGATTTGTTGGTTCTGTTGGTCTTCTTGTGGATCTCCTGCCCCCTCAGGTTCCTTCTATCCCCCCCACTCTTCCATAAGACCCCCTCTCTGCTTTGCCCAAAGTATGGCTGTGAGACTAAGCTTGTGTATCTATCCCCTGCTAGGTAGTTTCTACCAGAGGACATCTATGGTAGGTTCCCATCCTGTTTCCTCTCTTAAACAGCTTCCAGTGTCTAGTCTATCTGCCCTTCTGAATGAGAATGAAGCATTCTCCCTAGGGTCCTTAGCTTCTTTAGGTCTGTGGATTGTAATATGGTTAGCATATATTTTATGGCTAATATCCTGTTATAAATGCGTTGTGACTGACTATATGGTCAGTTTTGGAGAAGGCTTCATGAGGTGCTGAGAATAAGGTGTATTCTTTTTGTGCTTGGGTGAAAGATTCTGTAAATGTCTGTTAGGTTCTTCTGATTCATGACCTCTGTTAGCGTCATGATTTCTCTGTTTAGTTTATATTTTGTTGACCTGTCCTTTGGTGAGAGTGGGATGTTAAAGTCTCCCTCTGTTAATGTGTAGAGAACAAAGGGTTGTTTAAGCTTTAAAATGTGGGTGCCCTTGCATTTGCAGCATAGATGTTCAGAATTGAGATCTCATCTTTGTGAATCTTTCTTTTGATGAATATGAAGTGTCCTTCCTCGTCTCTTTTGATTAAATCTGGTTGAAAGTTTATTTTATTAGATATTAGAATGACTACTCCATCTTGCTTCTTGGGTCCTTTTGCTTGGAAAACCTTTTTCCAGCCCTTTCCTCTCAGGTATCTATCATTGTGGTATGTTTCTTATATGCAAGAGAATAATGGACCAGTCCTGTTTCCGCATCCATTCTGTTAGTCTGTGTGGGAAGAAGATCCCTGGGCAGGGAGTTGGGTGTTCCTGCAAGAATTCTCCTTGGATTGGTGGGCATGGACTCTGAATGATGGTTAGTGGTTCTCAGGGAACTGCCCGTGGCTCTCCTCTGATGTATGATCCTTAGGACCTGCTGGGTTCCACAGGAACCCGGACAATCTGCTCTTACAAAGGGAAGTCCCAGAGTCAGCAGCCCACTACTGGCTTCCTTGCCCCAAGGTTAATGGGATACAGATGCCAGACAGTATACTAGAACACTGTGATCACTGGGTGCAACCCTGAAAAGACAGCTGGAATATCCTACAGGGGCCCTCCACAGAATGGGGGCCTATGGTCTCTGACTTGCAGGTGATTTTCAGGGAACTGTCTGCAGCTCTCCTCTGATGTACGATCCTCAGAACCAACTGGTCTTCTCAGGAGCCTGAGGGCACATCTCTCACCAGGGGAAGTCTAGGAGTCAGTCTCCCTGCCACCGGCTCTCTTGTTCTGTGAGGTTAATGAGTTTCTGCCTTCCATACACTGGACTGTGCTAAGATTTATGCTCACTGGGTGCTGCCATCTCGGAGAACCTGTGAGCTCAGAGGTATGGTTGTTCTCCTGCGGAATATGGTTGCTTTTTGTAGCAGCAGCTGGGGCTGTTTCCATGGATCCAGGGTGTCAGTGGGCCTAAGGTTGAGACCAAACACTTTGGTACCCAGAAAGTATCCACCTATTGGACAATGACAGTATTCCTTCAACCTTGAAAGCTGAACACACTTCTTTTACTCCTTTGCTGTATGTTTTTTCCTCTTCCTCCTCCTCCTCTTGTTCTTCCTTTTCTTTCTCCTTTTCTTCCTCACCCCTGGTTCTTTGCCAATGTGGGAGTGGGCACGGGTTTATTCATGTGAAGTTCTATTTTATTCAAAAACCTTACTGACCAGTGTGGTGGGTTGAAAGAGAAATGTATAGACTATAGAACCTTTAGAAGACTATGGAACCTTTAGGAGGCTTGCTGGAGAAAGTCCATCAGTGGAGGGCAGCTGGTCTAGACTTTATCTCCTCATTCCACTTCTGTTTGTCTCTGCTTCCTGTGTGTGGATAGACAAGTGATCTATGACCTTCTTGCTCCTGCTACGTTCTGTCATCTTTCCCCTACCCTTATTGACTCTCCCTCTGGAACCATTATTGTTATATGGATAGATAAGGAAATTATTATAAAATAAACTGCTCTTCTAAAATTTAACTTCTGTCTAACCTGGTTACGAAAAACCGGCAAAGAGCTTTCCAGCATTAAATGTGTTTTAAAAAGCCAAATATTGTCTAAATAACTTTAAAGTCATGAATATTTCATACACAACTATATGCCATGATTTTGCAACAAAAATATGCACATAGAATTGTTTCTATGAGAATTTACTGTTACACAGTTTGTGGTGATTATTCAACTGTACACTTATTTATCTTGTCAAAACTGTCTCAACAAAATTTTATAACACTATAGATTCTTTTAAAAATAGAAACGAAGATTATAACAATTCATGTTACAAACACCACTTTGTAAATACATTTTCAATAACTCTAAGCATAAAGCAATGTGTGAATTTTCCATGACACAAACACACAGAGAAAAACAGAAATTTGGAACCACTTAGAAAATGATACAGAAGAATTTGTTTGTTTCCTATAAATATGAAAAAAAGCCTTATATAAAATTGACCTGAAAGACAATGCAAATCTTTATGATAAACTTATCATAAACATAAAAGATAAGAATTATATTTGAAAAGGGCATTTAAATGGTGTATATTAACTACTTTCTAGAACATATATTATATATGTATATGTGTGTGTGTGTGTGTGTGTGTACACATCAGGCTGAGTAAGCTCAGTCAGCAAATACTATCTATGTAAACACGAGATTCTAATTGAGATACTCAATACCCCATTTAAAAATCTGGGCAGGCAGAAACAGAAAGCTCTCTGAGCCTTGCTAACAGCCAACCCAGACAAATGGATAAACTTTGCATTAATAAAAGATCTGCCTCAAAATAAAAAATGAAGTGGAATGCAATTAAAGAAGAAACCAGATGTGGACCGATGGCCTCTTCACATAATCACATGTACATCTACATATAAGCATACACACATATACACACATGCAGAAGAATTTTACTTCAGAACATGGCTTTTCTGGCAAGAGATCATAAACAAAGATCTTCTAGGTCTATGTGATCTGTCTGGTATACAAGTACACCTTTAATTGTAGAGGAAAGAGGCAAGATAACTCTGAGTTCAAGGCCAGGCTGGTATAGAGGACGTTTCAGGTAAAGAAAACCCTAGGTCCAGGTGTGGTACTGTACACCTTTAGTCTCGGCACTCAGGAGATGGAGACATGCAGATCTCTGAGTCCTAATCAATTCAGTTGAATCAATGAGTTGAGAATAAGCAATATAATCAAATTGAGTTTGTGGCAGTTCAGCTTGTGTAATTGAGAGGCAGTTTTAGTGGGAGACTTTTACAGAGACAGGTTGAAGAGATAACAAGCTAGACACAGGTAAAGACAGAAAGAGCCAGAGAATTGAAGGAGCCAGAACATTAGAACAGATTGCTAGAGTTAGTTTGAGGCCACACAGAACAATTCAGTCAGAGATCAAGAGAAAAACCAGATTGAATCAGTCAGCTTGGAGAAGAGTTTGAGACAGAACAGTTGAGTTGAACCACCTAGCTAGAGTTCAGAAAGAACTAGAAATGGAGAGCTTATTCAACAGTAACTCTTAAAGGAAAAAAACATTCTAGGCCTAGATAAGGTTATACAGAGGCTATAAGCTTTCAGGGCTAGGCCTAGGTTAGCAGACTGAGGCACTAAGCCTTTGAGATGACAATTATATGAGGCAAATGAAAGTTACATTTACACACATATGCACATACAAAAATATGTAAAGAATTATCAGATTTTAATTTAAAAGGCAATTCTTACATAACTCTTCGTGTCCCATGGCTTTCAGTATGAATCAACATACCACTCACCTAAAAATATGGAAAGGTACTTAGTCCACTCAAGATGAGAAGAAACTTGGAAGTATCTATGAGTAACTCTAACCAAGCAAGTGAATAACTTGTTTGAAAAAAAAAAAACTTCAAATCTCTGAAGAAGGAGATTGGAGATGACATCAGAAGATGGAAAGATCTCCCTTCCTTATGGATCAGGAGAATTAACATGGTAAAAATGGCTATCTTACCAAAAGCATTTTACAGATTCAATGTAATTCCTATCAAAATACCTATACAATTTTTTAAAGACAGTGAAATATTCATTCTCAAATTCATAAGGAAAAACAAAAAACCCAGAATATGTAAAACAATCCTGTACAATAAAAGATCCTCTGGAGGACTCTCCATACCTGATCTCAAGCTGTACTATAGAGCAACAGTAATTAAAACAGCATGGTGCTGGCATAGCAATAGGCTGATTAACTAATGGAATCTAATCAAAGATTCAGAAGTAAATCCACACACATATGGGCATGATTTTTGACAAAGAAGCCAAATCTATTCAATGGAAAAAGGATAGCATCTTCAATGAATGATGTTGGTCTAACTGCAAGTCTACATATAGAAAGATGCAAATAGATTCATATTTATCACCATGCACAAAACTCAAGTCCAAGAGGATTAAAGACCTCAACATAAAACCAGAGACATTAAATCTGTTAGAAGAAAAAGTGGGGAAGAGCCTGGAACTCAGTGGCACAGGAGACAACTTTCTGAACAGAACTCTAACAGCCCAGGCTTTAAGGTCAACAATTAATAAATAGGACCTCATGAGGCTGAGAAGCTTCTGTAAAGCAAAAGATATTGTCAGCAGAACAAAGTGACAGCCTACAGACTGGGAAAAGATCTTCACCAAGCCTATATCCGACAATGGACTAGTATCCAAAATATATAAAGAGCTCAAGATATGAAACACCACCAAACCAAATAACCCAATTAAGAAATGCGCTCAGAACTAACCAGTGGGACTTTAGATGAAAGAATCATGGGAGAATGGCAAAGTAGAAGGATCCAGAGGGTCCTAGAAGCCTACAAGTAGAACACTATGATAGGCAGATTTGGGCACAGGGGTCCCGCTCAAACTAAGGCACCAGCCAAGGACAATACAGGCGGTAAACTCTAAACCCCTACCCAGATCTAGCCAATGAACAGAACAGTCTCCACAGTAGAGTGGAGAGTGGGATATGACTTTCTCACATACTCTGGTGCCTCACCTTTGACCATGTCCCCTGGAGGGGGAGACCTGGTGGCACTCAGAGGAAGGACAGCAGGTTACCAAGAAGAGACTTGATACCCTATGAACATATACAGGGGGAGGTAATCCCCCTCAGGAACAGTCATAGGGGAGGGGAATAAGGGGAAAATGGGAGGAAGGAAAGAAGGGGAGGATACAAGGGATGGGATAACCATTGAGATGTAACAAGAATAAATTAATAAAGGAGAAAAATGTTATATTTAAAAAAAAGAAATGTCCAATGTCCTTAGTCATAAAAGAAATGCAAATCAAAATGAATCTGAGATTTCATCTTACATCCATCAGAATGGCTAAGATCAAAAATTCAAGTGATAGCATATGCTGGTGAGGATCTGGAGAAAGTTTAACACTCTTTCATTGCTGGTGGGATTGCCAACTTGTACAAACACTTAGGAAATCAATCTGGTGCTTTCTTAGAAACTGGGAATAGAGCTATCTCAAGGTCCAGCTATTCCAATCCTTGGAATATACTTGGAATATACCCAAGAGACACTCCAACACAACAATGACATATGCTCAACCATGCTCATAGCAGCCTTATTCATAATGCCCAGAACCTGGAAACAGCCTAAGTGTCCCTCAGTAGAAGAATGGATAAAGAAACTGTGGTACATTTACACTATGGAATACTACTCAGCTATTAAAAACAAGGAAATCCTGAAATTTGCAGGCAAATGGATGGAACTAGAAATGATCATCCTGAGTGAGTTAGCCCAGATCCAGAAAGATACACATAGTATATATTCACTTATAATTGGACACTAGCCCAACAGAGATGTCCTCTGAAAGTCTTCATTTAGCCAGAGACTGAGATAGATACTGGGACTTCTTTTGGAACTATAGGTGAGAGAAGTAAAGATGAATGGGGAAATAGAAGAATCCAGAGGATCCTAGAAATCTACAAGAAGACCATTAAGGCTGGCAGATCTGGACCCAAGCAGGTCAGCTCAAACTATTGTACTAACCAAGGACAATGTATGCAGTAAACCTAGAACCCCTATCCAGATCTACCCAATGGACAGCACATTCTTCACATTGTGTGGAGAGCAGGGTCTGACTCAGACATGAACTCTGGTGCCCCCTACTTGACACCTTCCCCTTGTTGGGGAGACCTGGTCATACTCAGAGGAAGAGTAAGCAGGTAATCAGGAAGAGACCTGATAGGCTGTGATCTTACAGTGGGGGATGAGGTCAGCTTCTGTCACAGACCTAGGGGAAGGGCATAGGATGAAAGAGGGAGGGAGGGGAAATGGGAAGATACAAGTGAGGGGATAACCACTGAGATGTAATCTGAATAAATTACTTAAATAAAAAATTTTTTAAAGAAAAAAATTAAAAAAAAAAAAAGGGTTCTAGCCTCACCTAACAAGAGTAAAAAGAAAAGGAAGAAGAAGAAGAAACCTGGATATTTTACATTCCTTATAAAACACAATTTTAAGCTAAAGAGTATAAGGCTGTTCTGCCTAAATGTTCGTTAATATTTAAACAACTAAAGAAGCTGTGTCCTCAGCAGACAAACTATATATTGGCAAAAAACATCCTGTGAATATTTGAAAACTATCTAGAAAAGTTGAAACCTGAGTTGGAACTGACCTGAAAGCCTTCTCCTTGAAGATTAGCTTTCATGGTAACAGAAAGTGCCATGTAAGGTTCAAAAGAAGAGAAGCAATTAGCGGTCCTACCCAGCTATGATACCATGAGCCGCATGGCACAAGAACACTAAGGATGCAGTAGTAACACTCTTACTTCAGCAATCACCAACAGCTTGCTTATCAGACTTCCAGCTCAACAAGAGCAAAACTATACATGGTATTGAAAATCTAGCCAACTACCCAGGTCTAGCCAACCCTGAGCTGTTGCTTTTCATGTTTTAATAGCATCATAGAAAACCCATCTCCACTCTCCAACACAGGCATGTCTGATGATGCCACTCTGCAAACAGGCTCATCAGCCTTGACTTCGTTTGATGTCGATCAGCATGTCTCCCACCCCAGTCCATCTGAAAAGAGTTTCTTGTCTGACCTTCTGCATTTCAGTACTTTCCCCCTGAGGAGACAGAAGACTGGAAGACCAAGGTGCTATAAAGGCGGAGGGGGGAGTTGTTGTTCTTAAAAGGAAAACATGATGTTTGAGGTGAAGTAAAGCTGAAGAAGAATGAGATTTTGAAGGGTTTGATTTTTGTTTTAGGGTTTATGAGTATGTGAGTGTGTGTGTGTGTGTGTGTGTGTGTGTGTGTGTGTGTGTGTGTGTGTGTGTTTATATTTTCTGTCTTGGTTACTGGGCTTTTTCTCAGGTTTTCCTTATCAACTTCTGGAAATCAGAGGCATCTGAGTTTTCAGTATTATTTAGTTTTGTGTTGAATTTAAATATAATTTCTGAGCCTTAAACATCTCTGTGGGACTGCAGTGGAGTCTCAGACCCTTCAGATTTAATTATTTCATTTTCAAAAGGACAAGTAATAGCTGTGTAATATTCTCTAAGTTTCAATGACCATTCTAAATCTCCTAGATCATTGTGTCAGCCAGAGAAACAACACATTTACAGTCACATGACATGTTATACTATGCATGCATATAGAATTACATACACATACATGCATACATATACACATACATATAAAAGGATTTTAAATAAAGTTATGCTATGATGGGAGAAATCACCTCTTCCAAATACTAAATAAAAAGTCCAGTCAAATGGGTTATGCTCTTATAATTTCTTAATTACTGCGGTCCCATAGAGCCCTCCAAACATTAGAGGTTACTTTTCTCTTTCTTACTGCTCTGTTGTTGTGATAAAACACCATGAACAAAGAACCTTACAGAAGGAAGGGTTTATTTGGGGCTTATGGTTTCAGAGGCATAGAACCCCACCACCATCACATAGGAAAGCATGCTGCAGGCAGGCAGGGTGCACCAGAGATTTCACATCTTGATCCACAAGTAGGAAACAGGATAAACTACCTCAAAATGGCCTGAGTCTTTTGAAACCTTAAAGCCAGCAACCAGTGACAGACTTCCTCGAGCAAGGCCATGCCTTCCCAAGCATTTACCAAATGGAGACCAACTATTCAAATGCCTAAGACATATAGGGGAACCTTTCCTTACAAACCACCATATTTACCCTCCAGAACTTGATGGTAAGCCCGTATTGTTGAAGACACCACATGTTTAAGTCATAGTACATAGGATATTGACCAGTTACAGGCTAGAAGCATCATTCCTACTGATTATATTTCATAGTGTTGGATAATACTGTTCATGCTACTGGAGGAAAAAATAATCAATAGTCTTACATAGCTGTAAACCCAATGAGCCAACATAATGACTGGCCTGGCAAGCTGTGCCATTGGTGCAACAATGCAACAAACGTTATGAGTGTAATCAACCACTTCCTGGTTAAATTTAAAGCTGCACTGCAAGATAAAACCCATGCCTAGCCTTATTCACTGGGACGAAACCCCATTGCTGGCTAGGTACTAGTCTCTACAGAAAAACTTAACAATATTATTCTACCAAAGAGAGATAATAATAAACTTCTCCCTATGTGCTTATTATTATATGCATAGATTAGTGCATCTTCCAACCCTCATCTGAGAGTAAGAAGCTCCTTTTTGTGCTAAATGGTGATTAACACATAATAGCTAGTCAACATTCAAAGAACAAGAAACTGTGGAATGCTCTGCTCTAAATGGAGCATCTATATCCAGACCCTTTTGCCAAAAGCTCAGGGATAATTTCAGAAGGAGCAGAAAGACTTTTAAGAGCCAAAATAATAGATGTCTGCAGTATACTAGTATTTGCTGGACATCACAGGACCATTGCACATATGAACTCAAAGTGACTGGGACTACATGGATAAGACTCACTCCAGATCAGGCCAGACAAAACCTCAGCTTGGATGATGTAGGGCCTGGTCCTTAGAAAAAAAGCTATTGGCAATTGATGACTGCTGGGAAAGATAGGGTTCATTGTTGGAGTTTAACCATGCCTCCCTGTTTGACTAAGAATGCCAGTACTTGGCCTGGGCTGGGCTGGAGGAAGGTAGCCAGAGTGGTAAAAGTTCGCAGGCTTTGGGGGACAGAGAGGATCTGGGGAAGGAGATACAGATGGGACTAGAGAAGGAAGGAGGAGGAAAGTCACCATAGGATAGGAAGAGCCACGTGGGCACAGAGGAGGAACTCTGATGCTCCCCATAGAAGAAATGGTCCCGATGAACAATTTAGCAGGTGTTTTGGGATTATGGATGAAGGTAGCCCAGATAGAAATTGTTAGAACAGATGGCATGGGTTAGAGGATAAGAGACATTGGAAGGAAGTTTATGGGGTTTAATATCTGCACAGCTCCTGGTAAGATAAGGCTTATTCTAAAATAGAACAGGTGTCTGTGTCCTTTTGATTATGATTGCAGGTTAGATATTGCCACCATAATAATTATGAACCTAATAATAAACATTAATTAGGCCATACCATTAAACTAACAACAACAGGTCATTCTTCATCGATATGGACCCTGAGAGGACACCTGTGTTTCAGCAGATGGCCATGCACTCATGCACATAAAGGCAGCACCAAGTGGAGTCAGTATTTCCGTTGTTTGCTTTTTTTAAGCAAATGAAGTTGAGAGAGAAAAGTGGAACAGGGGATATGGAAGAATTGGCATGGCGTGAATGAGGGGGTGGGTTTGATCAAAACATATTACACGCCTGTATGAAATCCTCAGACATTAAAAAAATGAAAATATTGTAGAGACACAGCCAAAATGATATTAGTACAAATAAATATATGAAACAAAAATGAAGAAACTGTATTTTAGCTCAACAAGGCAGACAAGAAGCAACAAAATTATTTTATATTGTACATAAATATATAAAATTATTTATATAGTTATATTTTCTAGGCACCTATGAATAAGGCCTTACTAAAACTAACACTGATTGTAAAAATAAAATTATATTATCATAACTTCTCTTTTTTTAAGAAATTAAATAATAAGCAAAAACATTTTGAAATAACTAATCAAAATAAATAAATATAAAAAAGTAATCCTTTGAGGCCTTAATACACCAAACAATCTTACATACATACATACATCACAGAAATCAACAAGCACGTTCTCAAGAATTAAAGGAACATTTAGTCATCAGATTAACATATAAGATGTCCAATTACACACAACCATAGTAAAATAACGATAAGTGCCCCAGTTTCAGTGATGCAACCTTCTTTTAAAGGAATAAAACAGAGTGTAATTTTTGTAAATATATACAGTGATTGACCCAGAGAAACACTTGTGCAGGTTGACTCACATGGAGAAATGCTGAGATTGTTCAGCACAGCATTGCATACAAGTAGAAACTACTTAGTTTTAACAATAATACACTGATGAAACGACATTGAGCAAACGGTAACAAATCCTCATTACAGGTTGCATCACAAGCCATATGAAGAAAAATGATGACCCATAACTTGAAATATGACAATATTTTTAGTGATTCTCTTCTTAGCTCTGTCCTATAGTGAACTAGATAACCTGCCTACTCAACTCCATCACCACAACCATTAGTCTACATGTCTTGCAAAATCTTACACTTTGACCTCCACACCATTCTTCAGTAAGTTTCTTTACTCTTCCTTTCTTTGTAGTTCAGCAACTAGGGTACAATAAGTCAGCGTGGAAATCAGAGACAGATTCCTTCCTTATCTACAAAATGATCATAGAAACAAGTAGACTTGCTAGAATATCCCATGGCTTTTAGGACTCATGCAGATTTTCTGTAGAAATAGGCCCAGAGTGTCCCTTCTCAGAGGGAAGCCACTTCTTTCTGGGGCAGCTTGTGCCTTGGATCACATGTTACCTAAATTGCATTCATCTACTGACTGGGTCATTGTAACTTTAATCCAGCACAGCTTGGCTGCTTCTTCCTGGAAATACTGTCTCTCCCTCTCAAGGAAATGTTGCTACCCACTGATCAGTGATTTGTTGTTATTAGGTTTCTGATTTGAACCAGGACAGACAGCAGCTTGTTTGAGTCTTAACAGTGTGGCAGATGCTGAGCTATGCATTTAACCCACTTTATAAAACTGAAAATCCTTATGGGATGAGACACCCTCATTCTCAAGAGTCAGGGATAACAGACCAAAGGTTCAATGGTTTGTCTATGTTCCTTTTATTATTGTGGATTTGATCAGTGATTTAAACTCAGTTTTCTGATTCCATAGCCTGTGTTGCATCTATAAAACTACAAAGGGCTGAACAACTGAAAGACAAAGATAGATTTTAAACTGATTATAGTCTGTATGAAAGGCTGTGGCTTACTCCATAAGCTTGCAAGAAATGCAGACTCTCAAGCATGCAAATGTGATTTTCCACTTTAAAAAGTAACTCCAATTTGATGGTTTTATGTTCACGAAAGGTGAAAAAGCACCAATGAATGGTACATGGCAAATGTATAGATCCAGTTGCCAAGAAAATGACTGTACATCCCTGAATACAGAGAGTGCAAAAAGATTAGAGCATGTTATGGAAAGATAGGACTCATTAAGTTTGAGTATTTTCAACTTATGTTGAAGACACCCCAAAAGAAGTATATGGAGAATAATTGGATACGGCAGATTGGGGTTCAGAAAGACACCCATGCGAGAGACGCATTTCCACTCATCAGCATCACATCGACGGTAAAGCTGTATTAGTTACATTTTTGTTATGACACAAGGTTAGCTAGTTGGATAGTTAGTTAGTGTTAGTTAGTTAGTTAGTTAGTTAGTTAGTTAGTTAGTTGGTTGGTTGGTTGGTTGGTTAGTTAGTTAGTTAGTGTCTGAGACATGAAGCAGCTTAAGCAAGTAAGGATTCCTTTTGTCTCCCAGCTTGTCATATGAAGTGGGGAATGCATGGCAACAGGAAGCTACAAGGAGGCTAGAACATAAAGATGAGAGTGATATTTAGGAGGAACAGGAGATAGAGATGTGACACAGAGCAGGGGCCACTGATAATCTCAAGGCCCACACCCAGTGATATTTCCTTCATCAAAGAAGCCTCCATCTCATACATATTCTGCAGACTTCCAAAATAACATCATCAGCTGTAGTCTAAGTGTTCAATTACATGAGGCTATTAGGGATGCTTTAATCTAAACCACAAGAGACATGCATGTGAAAAAAGTTAAAGAAGGAAAACATACAGAAAACAAAACATCAAACCAAAGGCAGACAGTCTGGACACTAGGAGGTAAAAATGTTTAATTCCCTTGAACTGGTTGTCCCCAAGATTTAGGGCTCAGAATCTCACTTTAAATTATAAAAGTTCAACAACAACAACAAAAAAAGACCTCTAACCATTGGATAGCCTCTGTAAAGTTATGGGTTTCTTCACAGAAATAAATGGGTGCTCCAGTGTGTCACCCTGCACACATGCACTGGTAAGGAGCATTACGAAAAGAATTTACATACAAAAGCACTCGGAAATTTTCCATCCCCAAATTCCACCATTGCCATGTTAATGAACATGTTAAGAGCAAATGTCCCAGGCATGTTCAAATTCTATCATTGTTAACTACATTTGCAGTGTAAGACCATCAAGTTTTCATGTTACAAATACAGAGAGAATAAAAGCAGATAGCTGTCTTCAGTTATGGATGTCAAGGGGATTTGGTTTGTCTCAGCCCTTGGAAATTGCTGCTATGATTTTTTTTTCTGCCAGTGTCACAAAGCAGACTTGATTTGTGCTAGGAAAACATAAAGCAAGGAACAGTAAATCAGAACTCTCAGAAGATTCTATGATCCCTTTTCTGCTTCACCTCTAATATATAGCCTTTCTTCCACCACAGCATTGGAACATGGTCTGAGGACGCCAGGACTGGGTGGGATGTTAGACAGGGGGGTGCAGATGCTCCCCGAAATACCATAAACTTCAGTTTCAACAAAGCCCTTTTAAGTAGAAAGTGTCATCAGTTGGTAATGAATCGATGCAGTTAAACTACCAAACTAGCTTAGCCACTCTAAACTGTATAATATGGGTTATATCCCTGGTATAGTCCTGGCTGGCAGGAAGTGGCGGCTCATTGCTAACACCTAGCACCACTGGGCTGTACTTCTTATAATCTCAGGAGGAGATCAAGATCCATAACTTGAAATTGGATGGGTATTAGTTTCTCATCATATGAGTAAAGTTTTTAATTTGAATAATTGTAAGATGGGGACTGTGCTTTTGAGGAACACAATGATACCTTCAGCGTAGAACTAAAGATGTTAGACTCTATCAATGACATTTCAGTCTGACCCAGATTCCTCTCTGGACATCTGCTGCTACTATTTTCCCACTCTGGTCTTCACCTTATTCTTCACTGAAAGAGCTTCTCATTTCTCATGGCCCAATTTAAACATTTACTTTTCACTAATGCTGTTTTAAGTTTCCAAATTAGGTTTGATCAATCCACTGCAATCTGTGCATAAGCAGTAGAGCAATTAAGACCTTTGCGGTAGTGATGAAGTCATCAGTCTTCCTCCTAGCACTGGGGTTAGGAGCAGATTCTGTCTTGCTCATCCTGGACAGTGTGTAGCAGTCCCTAAGGTCTGAGTGTTTACAAATGCTATGACACTGACAGTCTGACACACATATGGGCACATTTGTCACACTGAACATTATGCCGTTTCTTAATTTTCAGATTTTTGTTTTCTTTATTGTTGTGTTGGCATTCATAAAAAAACAATAAATAACATAAAAAAATAAAAATATGTGAAGCAAACAAGCCACAATAAGAATATTTTTTCCGGTCTTGGTACATCATTTTGAGAGGAAAAATAGGGTACCGGTTTTGTCTTGACACCCAGCTCATGAAGTAAAAGATGTTTTCTCCAGCAGCATCATTTCTTTCACCTCCATCAGATTTATATGTCAATTGGGGATACACAGGTGCAAAAGCAGTAGTGGAAATCTGTGATAGAAGAACAAGCAGTAACTGAACCTGGCTCTTACATTATATATTCATATCATAAAGCAGAGACTCAGAGGTCAATTGCATATGTCCAGAAAAACTGATGTGTAGCACAGGTGAAGTGTTTTGCTCCTAAGACTCCACCTCTTCTGCTGTGAGTAGATTTATTGCTAAAGAGCTATTTAGAAAACTAAATATTTTATCTAATGTAAAGATTTTTTTTTCTTTTGAGACAGGCGTTTGCTCTGTAGCAAAGGCTGGCCTAGAACTTATTATGCATTCCAAGACATACGAAAACTCTTGGCAATCCTCACATCTGAACTTTCCAAGCACTGGAATTAAGATATGAGCCAGCATACTCTGCTAGAAGTAAATCATGGGTATGTGTATATATTAACTACCTTCTAAATTACCCTGCTCCTTAGCACCATCTTCAGAGTTTCACCTTTAGATGCCCTGCACTTCATACCTATTTTCATTCGTCCAGAGTCTCTTTCCCCGATAGTGTGTTGCCATGCACTATACAGAACTTAAACTAAGAAAGCAACACAGTTACATCCTGTCACCTTCAAGCTGTTCATTATCATCATGACTCTTGCAAATTGGTCTCCTGAAACAACAAAATCTGTGATAGAGATTAAAGGACAGAGAATTTCTAAGATATGGTCTTGGTATGCATATCTACAGAAGGGAGAGGAGCCAGTTAGAAGGAGAAAGCTATTAGATTACAGTCAAGTTTCAATGGAGGTCGTAGATGACTACACTCTAAATTCTAAAACTGAAATCTCGGTGTAGTCCTGAGTGAAGCAGGACTTTTTTTTTTTTTTTTTTTTTTTTTTGGTTTTTTGAGACAAGAGTTCTCTGTGTAGCCTTGGCTATCCTGGACTCGCTTTATAGACCATGGCAATCCACCTGTTTCTGCCTCCTGAGTGCTGGGATAAAAGACATGCACCACCACACCTGGATGAAGGATTTCTTATAGCAGAATCCTTGTGGACCTGTTACACTGTTAGGTTACCTTGAGAAGAATGGCTAGCATTGGTGTCTAATCTCTTGTGTAAGTTCTCAAAAAACATGGCAAGTGAGCACAGTCTCAGCCCTCTCCATCCCCTCAATTAGATGAAGAAGCACTTAGTCTCCAGGGAGAATACAGTCAGAGTATGCCTGTGTTCACTACAATGGCATCACTTGCAAACACTGGCAATATTGAGAGAATACAGGTAGAGTTGAGGAGGAGTACTTGCTTTATGCTAAAACTTCTCAAATGTAATTGCAGATTAGATATGGTGACTGGAGTTAGAAAAGTGGTCTAATATCAACTGTGCCCTAACTGTTAATATTGCATATAGGAGAAAACAGTCCCTGGACAGAGATTTGAATCTTGACTCTAGATTAATAGTTGCACAGTTCTAAGGAGTCAGTTAATGCCTAGGGTTCTTATTCTCTTATTGGCAAATAATAGTAACAATGATTTCCCATCATGGCTATAGAGGTGGTACAGTTCATCATGGTTGAAAGGACAGAGGCTGAGCAAAAGAAATCTCAGTGTTATTTTCTGATCAGCATTTAAGTAGATGGTCCAGGGAGTCATTCCACAACATGCAGCCAGCACACTGGATCCCAGGAACCCATGATATAGCTTCTGTAGAATTCTATGGTTTAAGAATGAGGAGATATGATAGTATTATTTCTGCTCAAAAAGCCCATGGTGTCATTTTTCCAACTGTGTCAAGACAGGAAGAGCAGAGCCCTAGCCAAGTGCTCAGTGAAGACAAATTCTCTCTATCATGTAGAGTCAGTCCTTTCTTCTTTTTTCCAGACCCTCTTCGGGGACTACTTTCTCAACAACCTAATAAATGTGTGATTATCATCATTTCTAGTCTCAGGGACAGACATCTCAAGCTAAAGGAGAGAAGGAATAAAAGTCTTTGCCGAAGACTTTTAATGCTTAGATCTGATCTCAGGTCATTTAAGAATTAATTGTCTACCAACTTTTCACCTATATCTTTATGAACTGGAAAAACAACAAAGTATCTTTTTTCCTCAAAACCATAAAATGACAAGCCCTGCAATTTCAGTAACATCATTAGGGGAAAGATTCTTAAGAGTCATCTTAATAGGGACAAGGCCTGGTGATCAGCAAAGCTCACTGCTGGCTTGTTCCCTGCTCTATCTAATTGTTAAAGAGTAACTATGCACCTATTATGGACCTTGAGCTTTTGACTCCATAGGCTCTAAATTGTGTTACATAATTCATTTGAAGAGGGTCATTGCCCAATAATGTTGATCTATTTTTTTTTCCCACTAAGCAAATGGGTTATTTGATTTTCTCCTCCTCTCAGTTAGCACCCATGGCCTCTTAGCATCCATGGTGGATTTTTTTTAGCAGTACAATTTGAGCTTGAAGGTTAAGCATGGTGTGCTTGTCTGCTGTTCAGATCAATGCTTCTCTGACATTGCTATTCCTTACCTTGACTCCCGTCAATGATTTGATTTAAACCAGCTGTTTTTGCTAATTCAGTAATTAGCGACTAGGCAAAGCACTAATCGTGTTGGGAGGTAGACAAACATAACTCAGATTTACATATATAATGAAATCTCAGCAGGAAAAGCTTGCTTCCAAGAATGATAATATCAAATATGAAATGCACATTTACCAAAAGACAAGATGAAAAAATCTCCTCACATAGTCTAATACGTAACATTAACACAGTTGTATTTTCTCATTCTAAGCCCACCAAATATGTACAAAGCACTATGCCAAATGACTTACATACATTGGTACAGTGCACATTGATGCTAAAAAACAAAACAAAACAATAATAAATAAAAAACAGCTATCATTGATTCAACGTTGCAGTGGAGAAACTGAGATCTACACTGTTTAGTATTGGGGCTAATACTATGCAGCAGAGAAATTAAGACATAAAATACGAACAGATCTCTCTAATTCAGTTTCTTTTTTTTGCTTTGTTTGTTCTTGTTTTTTGCTTTCCATGGCTTTCTTTGTTATTATTTTCATAATTTATTTACATTACATCTCAACTGTAATCCCCTCAACCAGGTCTCATCTGGATAGCCTGTATCCCCTTTCTCTGTGTTCCCGCAGGGACACTCCGCCAAGGGGCAGTGAATAAATCGAGGGCACCATTGTTCATGTCAGAGGCGGTCCTTCGCTCTCCTCTCCCCTTCTCCATGAGGAGAATGAGCTGTCTATTGGCTACATCTGAACAGGGGGTGTAGGTCCTCTGCTTGCAACGTCTTTGGTTGGTGCATCAGTTTGTGCAGGCTCCCCTGGGTCCAGATCCTCCAGCCTTGATAGTTTTCTTGTGGAGCTTCTGACACCCCTACCTTCATCCATGAAATAGATCATGATACATATTACATATGTACATATATGTACGTATAGGTATATCTATACATAAAATACACACATGTGTATGTATGTGTATGTAAATATATGTATATATACATACACATATGTGTAAATAAGTATGTGTGTGTATAGATATGTATACACACACATATTCAAGTTTCCTGTTTATTTTTGTACATTTTACACCGGCATCTAAGATCCTGGGTTTGGGGTGATTATAAGTCTAGATGCTGATTTCTGGACTGTCAGGAGGGGATGGTCTGTGGGATCCACAGAAGGCATGGAGAGGGGGGAAGGGAAGTTACAGCTGAGAAGGGCCTGAGGGATTGTCTGCTCGGAGAACAGAGAACTGTGGGCAGCCTAACTGGACTTCTGGAAGCAGGCATGGCCTTTGGTTGGGCAAAGAGTGTCTGCCTGAGTTGGGAGCTGGGACACTGTGAGGAGAAGAGGGAAGGAAGCCAGGAGGCAGTGGGCTGAGGGATGACATAGGAGGTATGGAGAGTGGGGAATGGAGGCTGAAGTTTGTATTCTGCTTCCGTGCTAGGGAAGAGCCTGTAGAACTGGGTCTGCAAAGGGAACAGAGAGAGTGGAGAGGGCCTGGGGTACTGCTGCCTGAATTCAAAATGTGTGTGTGTGTGTGTGTGTGTGTGTGTGTGTGTGTGTGTGTGTATAATATACATATGAATGTACATAATATATACATATATGTACAATTTATATGTGTACATGTATATATATGTACGTATATGAATATATGTGTGTGTGTATATATGAACATACAAAACTCACATTGAAGTGCATCAAAGACCTGAACATAAAGCCAGATACATTGAAACTGATAGAAGAAAAAGTGGGGACTAGCCTTGAACACATTGGTACAGGAGACATCTTTCTGAACAGAGCAATGACAGTGCAGGCACTAAGTTCAACAATTAATAAGTGGGACCTCATAAAACTGAAAACTTTCTGTAAGGCAAGGATAGTATCATTTGGTCGTGGTGGCACTACAGAACAGAAAAAGATTTTTACTAACTTCACATCTGATACAGGACAAATATTCAAAATATATAAAGAATTCAAGAAACAAGATATCAAAAAACCAAATAACTCAATGAAAAATGGGATACAGGTCTAAACAGAAAATTCTTCATAGAGGAATCTCAAATGACTGAGAAGCACTTAAAGAAATATTCAGCCTTCCTAACCATCAGGGAAATACAAGTCAAATCTTCTTTGAGATTCCGTTTTACGTCTATCAGAAAGGCCAAGATGAATAACACAAGTGCCAGATCATGCTGATGAGGATGTGGGGCAAGGGAAGTACTCCTCCAAAGCTGGTGGGAGTCCAAACTTATACAGTCACTACAGAAATCAACAGGACAGTTCCTCAGAAAATTGGGATTTGATCTAACTTAAGACCCAGGTATACCACTCCTGGACATGTAACCAAAGGACACTCCAGCCTACCATAATGACACTTGCTCAACTATGTTGATAGCAACTTTATTCATAATAGCCTGAAACTGTAAACCACATAGGTGTCCCTCAACCAAAGACTAGATAAAGAAAATGTGGCACATTTGTAAGATTCAGTATTACTCAACTTAAAAAAAAATGACATCATAACATTTTTATGCAAATGGACAGAACTAGAAAAAAAATCATCCTCAGTGAGGTAACCCAGACTCAGAAAAAGAAACATGTTATATATTAAGTTATAAGTGGATTTTAACCCTTAGGTAAATGATGACCAAGCTAAGATAAGTAGACCCAGAGAGATTAGATACAGAGGAATGAGGCATGGACCTCCTGGGAAAGGGGGAATAGAATTGATTTTGCAGGAGGACTAGGGACAGGTGAGGACAGGACTAGAAGGATTGGGTGGGAGCAGGAGATCAGATGCAAGGAGAGAGTGCAGGGAGAGATGGCTAATGTTGAGGGAGGGGGCATTTGGGGAGGTATGTGGAAACCTAAGGCAGTGGAAACTTCTTGGAATCTATTAGGATGGTCCTAGTAAGGACTCCTAGCAACAGGGAATACTGACTCTGAATTGATTGTCTCCAGTAACCAGGCAAGACTTCCAGTGGCTGGACTGAGTTGCATTCAGTTGAGTTGTTGGCCTAAGCAGTACCGTGGAGATAAGCAAACAATACAAGCTGATGCAGGGACAGGTTTGTTCTCTGCAGACTGACATCAAGACCCCATGGCCAAAGACAACATCCACAGAGCTCATTGAATATGGAGATATCATGCTGGTGTCTGCATGGAGCCTTCACTCCTACATTCTAATCTCTGTGGTGCATGAAGATACTCTGTGGGCTACTAAAAGATAAACATGGGCATTAACCCAACCCCAAAACTTTTAATCTACAGTCCTTCCTGCAAGATGTGCTGGGACAATGTGGTAGAGAACTTGTGGGAATGGCCAACAAATGTTTGACTTACCATGAGGCCTATGCCACAAGAGGGAGCCAGCCCATGCCAGACTCTGATCATATAGCTAGTCTAATTAAAATTACTTTTAACACAAGCCCTAAGTTTCTTCCATTGTATTTTGTTGTTGTTGTTAATATCAATAGATCCCTGTCTACTTTGGTGTGTATGTACAAAGTTTTCATTATGAATTACATTGTTGTTGAGTGTCTACTTTTCTCAACATCGTTCTGAAAGAACTTGTGGAAAGTAGGCTGTCTGTACATCAAGCAACCTGCAATTTGGAGTTCCTTTTCTTCTGACACTGTCTACCTGAAGCCAGTACTAGATCCTACAATTTGAAAGCTGAAATGCTTAGATTGTTCTGATCCTATTCCGGAGTCAATCGTAAGCCCCAGTCAGTACTTTTGACCACCACCTTCTTTGGCCTCAGTGGCTTCAATCAAATTACTAGATAGGATATAGAGCTCAAGAATCATATTGTCTGGATTTTGTGAATGATTTTGCATAGGCAAATGCATGCAAAGATGTAGGTGTAGGGAAGGTTACTTGATTTCCATGCCGATTCTGTATAAGCCACCCTTCAGGATTTTTCATCCTTTCTGGGATCAGTCCTTTGGGTTTTGTTTTGTTTTGTTTTGTTTTGTTTTGTTTTGTTTTGTTTTGTTTTGTTGGAGGTTCCATAGCATACTCAAGACCACTAGTGATTGACTCAACTTTCAGTCCCTCTCCCACCCAGACTTAAAGAATGGGTGAAATATTGACTCTGTCATCGTGAGGGAGGCTTATGGGCCATTATCTAAGATTCAAGCATGCTGCTGTGTGGAGGCAGAAGTAGCAGCAAGATAAATGAATCTACACTGGTTCTTACACAGATTAGGAGCCAGATACATTTATATTAGATAGGTCCTAATGGAGTGGCTGTGATCCCAGCTACAGGTATGTGTGCTGTGGAGTGAGTCTCTCCTCTTGGGTTTGTACTGAGTCCATGAACTTTATTATAGTGGATAGGTGGCTTTACAGCAAACATAATGCGATGCCACTTGAAAAATCATGTGTAAGACTGTTCCCATCCTCATCCTCGCTCAGTCTCCAGACTGTCCATAAGATAATTCTGCTGAAAAAAAAAATGCTGTGAATGAATTAGAAATTCTTTTGAGACTTGCACACACATAAGATGAGAAGTCTCTTCTCTTAGTCACATCCCAGTATGTCTCCAGAATCATCCAAGTCTCCATTGCAACCTAGTGAGAATATGTGATCAATTTGCCAGCTCTTCTGCTCCCACACTTCAGGCTCAGGGTTAACTCTGAGAAGATGCATGTTTGATGCTCAAACCATAATGCTTGGGGTTAGTTTGTTACACAGCAGTAATTAAATACACATAGTCCTACACCGAGGGAAGGCAGATGATTCATGAAAAGTATCCTGACCTCACAAAACCTGTAGGCAGAGAGGAAGAGCAAGCAGAAGAACTTTGATACTCTTGGGATTTACACAGAAGCCGGAAATAAAGTCCTTAAAGCAGCTAAGGAAAACTGGAACTATTACATGGAGGGGATAAAGTAAGATGGGGGGAAATGGATGCATTTTGGTTCACAGCCCCAAACCAGGAAACTGACTCAGTCCAGCCCATGCATTAACAAACGAGTATTTTTAACCAGCATTATTCCATCTGGAAGGCAATATCCTCAATTATTACTTGTTTCTGTCATATCTACAACTTCTAAATGGCAACAAACAGTGGGCTTACGGCCCATAAATGTACCATTTGCCTCCACTAAACAAGATTTGTGCATGGCAGTCTACTTTGACCGTTCATTTATTCATTCATTCATTTTCCTTAATACTGAGAGTCAAGAAGGACCCCAACATGGTCATCTATGCCCTCTCCTCACCTGAGATACTTAGCATTTATCACTTGCCCAGTGTTTCCCAGATTTTCATTCTTGTTTACCTCCTCTTTTGATAGTTAGATATTTTTTATTTTTGAGATTATAATACAATTAAATTTCTCCTTCTCATTTCCTCCTTCCAAGCCTTCCCATTACTATTTGTTCTCTTTCAAATTTATGGCCTCCTTTTGTCTTTTTTCTTTCTCTTTGTTACTTATTCTTCTCTCATATATTACATTCCAAGCTCAGTTTTCCCCACCTCATCTCCTTCCACTCCCTCTCATCCATTCTTTACTTCAGTGCATCTTGCAAGTAGGGCAAATTGTAGGTCCAAGTTTTTGTGGTTGGGTTGGCATCCTAATGCCTTCACAGGAAGCCTTGCCTGGTTACAAAGGATGGCCAGTATAGGAATTTTGTTTATTTTTTGTCAATTTTTAAAATCATTTTAATTATGTGGTTGTGTCTGCACTTGTGGTCCCCCCAGAGACCAGACGAGTCAGATGCCATTGGAGTCGGAGTTAGAGTTGTTTGTGAGTAACCTGATTTAAGTGCTAAGAATTGAAGTCAGTTTATGTGGAAGACCAGTCTGTTCTATTAAACACTGAAAAATCTCCCCAGGCCCCAGTATTATAGTTCTTTAAATAATCCCAACAAACACATTTTTCCTAGTCTTGTTGGTTTCATTTCAGATTAGTTGAAATGGGGAAAATGTCACCTAACCGTTCATTAGGAACAATAACAAAGGCTGTCAGACAATTTATAAGCCCCCATAGGCTCATAAATCTACCAGCTTATTAACCAGGGACTGGTACTATTTTAAAGGATTAGAAGGATTGGAAGGCATGGCCTTGTTGGAGGAAATGTGTCACCAGGGGTGGGTTTTAAGGTCTCAAAAGCCCATTGGAGGCCCATTTTCCTTCTTCCCGATGTCTGCAGATAAAGATGCAATTCTCAGCTGCCTCTCCAGCACTGTGCTTGTCTGCCTGCCACCATACTCCCCACTATGCTAATGAAGCTGTAAAGCAAGACCCTAATTAAATTTTTTTAATGAGTTGCCTTGGTAATGGTGTCTCTTCACAACAGTAGAGCAGTAACTAAGATAACAATAGGGCAGTATATCAAAAGTCATCTGAGACAAAAGGAAATCAGGAATTAGAATTCTACATCCTGTAAGTCATCCAAACAGCAAGAGGTAAATGTGGTAGATCACCAGGTTAGGAAGCCCATCAATCTATCAGCCACCCCTAAACATGGATTCTGAGAGAGTTTAAGAAATTGGCCCCAGGAAGTTTACACAAAATAACAGAAGCAATTTTATCAGAAATAGCAAAAATGTGTTCAAATAGTGAATAGGCACATTAATCACTGTATGTGTTGGGTGAAAGAGAGACCTAGATAAAATAACCTCATTTATTTGTGGGCATTTTGTAACTATAAGGACAGAAATATCCACAGATAGATGGGCCAGTAGATACAGATCGATTCATAACAGGACTTAAAAAGCCAAGGATCATTAGTCATTTTACATCTTAATCACAGCCTCAGAATTAGGGAAACAGTGGAGTAATTCTTTCACAATTAATTAATCCTGATCTGAAAATATATTCCCATCCAAAGTATTAATTATGAAACTACGTAAGACATTGTGAGACTGAATCCTTTAAATTTTTACTTTACATAATCAGAGAACCACAAAAGGAGATGCTTTGCCAAATTGATGAAGAACACTAAGAGAAAAGAAGACAGGGAGTTCAATTGACAGAGATCCACCATGGCAGAAAGAACTGGGTTCCTCAGGATGAAATCAGCACTGATGAGATTCTGTCCAATAGGTAAAGCACCTCATGTGTCCAATGAGGGCTGCTCACAACACTGTGTGCACACAGTGGGAAAGTAGAGGAGAAGAATAGCAAGAGGAGGCTGAGACAAGACATGGCCACAAAGGACACAACCCCAGACCTGCTTTCTGAAACCAAGCCCCAGCACCCACAGTTCCATCAACCCCCCCCATGAGACTATGCAACCTTTGCATTCATCAATAGATTAAGGTGTCCATTAGATCAGAATCCCTAATATAATCTTCTCTGGAAACTACCTCATACAGAAACCCTGGGTGTTTCTCAAGTCAATTAAGGTAAGAATGACCATTAACTATCATTAACAAATAAGATGTGCGTGTCTTTTCCAACTTAGAATGATGTTCTCAAGGTCCAGCGATGTAGTATCATTTACAACAAATCCTTTCTCTTGGTTCTTGATAGCATCTTCTTGTATAAACATATCACATTTTGGTTACAAGTGAATGAACATTTAAGGGTTTCTTTTTTCATTTTGAGTTTTATGGATAAATCAACTAAAGAAATTTGAATAAATGTCTTTTGCTAGAAACACAGTCTTCTTTTTATGAATATATGTATATATTATGAATATTTGTGTGTATATGTGTGTACGTGCTGGATTATATGTAATATGTGTGCGCATGCACATGCTTAGGTTATACGGAAAACAAATCATATTTAGCTTTGCAAGAAACTGCCAAGTGTGTTTTCTAATTGTATATGAATCTATGGACTGTACTGGGGATTATCACAAAAACATCGTGCTTAGATTCTCCAGAATACTACTGTCTCCATAATGATGAGTGGAGGAATTCAAGATCTGTATAACTTCACAAATATCTATTAATCTATCAGCCTAATTGTGAAGTCACTTCTTCTTGTGATTTAATCCTTAATAAGTATGAAGTTGAGCACTATTTTATGTACTCATTATTCATTCTCATATCTTTGGATAAATATGTCTTCAAATTTTTACAGTACTTAAGAGGAGGAATAATTTATTTGTTAATATATATTAATATATTCATATATATATATTCCTCAATGCAAACCCCATATTGAAAGTAGCTCAAATGTTTCTTCATTTTATGGTATTTTCATGTCAAATTTTATAACTCAGATAATACCCAAACACAAATCCAGGTTCATAAAAGAAACACTTCCACAGTTTAAATCGTATATTGACCTTCACACAGTGATAGTGGGAGATTTCAATACTGTAGTTTCACCAACAGACAAATCACCCAGACAAAAACCAACATAGAAGGGCTAGACATAGCTGAAATTATGATACACGTGGACCTAACAGTTATTTACAGAAGATTTCACTGAAACACTAAAGCATGAACCTTCTTCTCACACCTCAAAGAACGTTCTCTATTGAGCACATTTTTGAACACAAGTTTCAACAGATACAAGAAAGTTTAAACAGAAACCTATCTGAGTCATATCTGACCACCACAAATTAAAAGTGTTTATCAAAATGAATTATAGAAAGCTTACAAACTCATGGAAATAGAACAACTCATTGCTGCATGATGATATCTATTTTAAGAATAATTTGTTTGTAATCAACCTAAAAAATCTTTGTATCCATTAGGTTTATATTTCCCTCACGGGTTCTGAAAAGTTCATAGTTTAGCTAATATATTCAGCTTGGTAATGTATTTTGAGTGGATTTTATAATTGCATCAGAAGCTAAAGGTCTAACTTGATGTTCCCTTTGTACTATCTATTTTTAGAAGATAATGTCCTGTCCCCATGGATTACCCAAACATCTTTTTTTTTTTTTAACTTTTTTACTTTTTTGAGAGATCACAGCAAGACTGAGACTGTGACAAGTTTGCTCGAGCAATCAGACTTCTTATCTTTTATCAGAAACAATACAATGGAACTTGCCAGAATCAATACAATTGTAATTGCAAAAATACAGTGGCATTTGCAAGCTACACAAGGTATACAAGATTAATGTGTCAGAGTAATAGTCCAGTCTTCTGTATACTTCCCTGACTTTTAAGAGACACAAGCAGCCTGAATGTTTCACTGCCTGAGTGAGTGCCCCAGTTTCTCAGGAACTGAAAAGCACACAGTGCCCCAGGAGCCAGAGACTCTGACAAGAAAAGCCAGTGCCTCATGCCTCTCAGGAAGCTAGAGGCCAGGCCTACTCCATGATTCCCTACAAACTATCAAATCTAATTTGTGCTGCCCTCACACTCACAGTGTTAGGCCGTATACTGACCGTGGCCCACTGTTTTGCTCTGATCCTCTCTAAACTCTGGCTCAAACCATCTTTCTGGCGTCCTCTTCCAAACTTGTCGCAGAGCTTTAAGGAGGAAGGTGTGTGATGTAGATGACCCATTTAAGGTTGAGTACTACACAGACATTCATTCACTGCAACTTGGCCAATTATGAGTTTCTGTGTTAACTACTTTCCACTGCACAAAGAAACTTCTCTGATGAGATCTGATAGCCGCACTAATCTATGGGCATATGGTACAAATTTAAGATAGTTTGATATTAAGTCCATGTAGCAAAATGATAATATTAAGTCAATTCCTGGGCCTCAAAACCTCATAACCATGGGTTCTTGGTCAGTTTGGGAGTACTAGGCAATCGTTTCCTCCTGTAGGGTGGGTTAATTACCTCTATAACATTGATGCCGTTATTGCAGCATTAGGCATATCTTCCGACACTGGCCATTATTGTAACTCACAGGGTTCACAGCTAGGTAAAACTGTTGATGTTTTCATTTTTCTATATGAAGACTGAATGGCACTTTCTAGTACTATGAAATCTATCCAGCAGAGAGGAAGTGAAACTAATAGTTTTGAGGTATAGCTGAGGAATGTACATAATATCACAGAGTCATGCTTGAGTGACATCTGCTTGATTATAATTGATAAAATAAAAGTGTAGCTCACAATAATAAAGGAATGTAATTTTTTTTGAAATGGTGAACTTGCATTATTTATTTGGGGGGAATACATATAAATATATATATATAAACAAATGAATAATTCCAATTTTTGCCAAAAGGCTCTAATATAAGCATAATCTTTTCAATATACTTAGAGAAGTAATTTAGTTTATAATTTTATTACGTTTGAATTTTCTTCCCACAGTACATGAGTGATTTGTAGAAATACACATATTCTTGATGCACCTGTGTCCAGATGTGCAACATGTGTTAACAAAAGCTCCAGCTGGTCCTGGAATTATTGAACTAAAAACCACTCACCTCAAACACTTGAAGGATTATCAATTGATATCTACGGTCATTAGTCATTATAAGTATTGATAAATTTCTTTTAATATTATACATTAATTAGAAGAAATTGTGTTTGTGTTTCATTTCCCTTTGTAAAAAAAAAAGGCTTTAATCATTAACAAAAGAAATAGGGATCAGGTGATATTTGCATATATAAACAAAGCTACCAAGAATGGAAGTATTCTAGCATAGGGCATTTTATTACAGAAATATGAATTGATTCCCTCTGTCAGAAAGTTAAAATCAATTTGTGCTATTGAGCAAATTCCATCAAGTAGAAATGGAATCTCCCTGAGGGAGAAGACAAGATAAAAATAGGTGGCAGAATGTAGTGGGACACAGCAGCTCCCACCAGAAAATCATTCTAAATTTCATCTCTGTTCCTGTGCAGCTTTGGTCTTTTGGATTTATCAGTTTTCCCCTTTAAGTGACTCTTTGCCTTGAAAGAGACAGAAGGCAAATCAATTCTAGAAGTGGGATGTAAATAGATAAATGTATTTAATGTCACTATTCTGTCAACAATAGATTCGATAAAGAGATTTTGATATGCTAAAAATAATTAGCAGATCTATCACTACCTTGACACAAGTTTCTTGAAGCTTTGAAACAGTTTTTATTGAAAACATTCTTCTCTCATAAATACATCCTAATCAGTTTTCCCTCCATCTCCTCCTCTTAGCCCCACCCCTGTGCCTCCTCAGATTCACTCCTCCTCTGTTTCCTCCTCAGAAAAGAGCAAGCCCTCCAAGAGATGACAACAATGTAAGACAAAAAAATATATATACATGATGATAAGGTGAGAATCTTCGCATCAAAGCTGGACAAGGCAAGGAACCCATATGAGCCCTGCTTAGTTGATTGGGTGGGACATATACTCCTGGTGTCCTTCTTCCTCTCTGACTTCTACAGTCTTTCATCCTCTCTTCTCTGGGGTTCCCAGATCTCCGAGTGGAGAGACCTGATAAAGACTTCCAATTTGGACTGTCTCTCTCTGCAGAATGTTTGCTGTGGGTCTCTGCATCCACTCCCATCACCTGCTTCAGGAAGTCTCTGTGATGATGAGTGGACAAGGCATCAATCTAGGAATATAGCAGAACATAATTTGGAATCACCCTAGAGATTCTACCCTAAGTCTCTGTCATTGAGTCTTGGGTCCTGACCATCTAGGCACTACAGGGCATTGGTTCCCCCTTGGGGAATGACTCTTAAGTTAAACCAAACATTGGTTGGCCATTCTCACAAATTCTATGTCACTATTACTCAGCACATCTTTCAGACAAGACAGCTTGTAGGTCAAAGGTTTTGCTGGGTTGGTGTCTAGGTTTCACTTCCCATGGCATACAGGGGATCTTCTTGGGCCAAAGAGCCTAGACCATAGGGTTAAAGCCTCAAACCTGCACCATCTCAACCTCTCTGCATTCCCTGAGCTGTGTGGAAGTTGTCCTTAGCAATAGAACTCCTCCACTGTCAATTTTCAGGTATTCTGCCCTAGGATCAGACTGAGCTGTTTAGGGATCTTAACAGGACTTCTTCTGCCAACAACTCAACCCAGTGTAACCCAGCCCCATCATCAGAATCCTTGCCTGATGACCAGTTCAGACTCCATTGCTGGGAGTCCACACTAGGGTTACCCTTGTAGATTTCAGGAAGTTTCAACTTCATTGGGTTTCCTTACTGCCCTCAAAATATCTCGCAATTGCAGCTGACAGTCTCTGCACTCTCTACATGGACCACATGCCCCTGATCCTTTCTGTTCCTGTTCATCTGCACCCCAAGTCCACCTGCAGAGTCTCTTCTATTTCTTCTTCCCAGGGAGTTCCATGCATTTCCCTTATAGCTAACCTATAATATAGGTTATAGCTCTTTACCTAAGCTCTCTGAGTCTGTATATTGTAGCTTGATTATCATTTTTAAAAATCTTTAAAAGAATACTTTGACCATAAATTTCAGGACTTATTTCTAAACTAATTGTGTTTTATTGATCATATGTCAGATTTTATGTCAATCTACCTTGTTTTGATTGCTATCACTTTATTGTCTTTTTTTTTTTTTTTTATCAGCAAAGCACAGGTTTTACCCTATGGCTTATCTTTCAAAATTCTTCAGCTATCATAGGCCCTTGGCATATCCACAGATATATTAGGCTCTGGTTGATAACTTTTGCAAAAAAAAGCCATAGAGACTTTTTATACTTTAAGATTCTAAAATTTTCATGTATATTTTAATTTTTTATAATATCATAATTAGGTCTGATTTCTTTAATATTTTCATCTTTGACTGTTCATAATAAATAAATATATGAAAGATTTTTTATTTTGTTCCTGAAACTCTGGTGAACACATCTATTAGCTGGAGATTTAGTGAGGATAGAGATTTTATTCATAACGTCATGTTACCTGTAAATTATAATTGTTATTTATTTACAACCTGGATTTTGTGGCTTCAGTTCATTTTACCTGCTAAAAATTGATTCAATACAGGATGGAGATTGCAAAAGAGAGGAGATACCCTTGTTTTTTCCCCTAGCATTAGGGCAAATGAAAGGTGTCTTTCATTACGTTGACATACATGTTTGCTTTGCATATCTAAAAGAATTGATTGCATTTTGTTCATTGTTTGTAGACTTTTTTTTTCAACCATTAGTTTTGATTCTATTAGTTGGTAACCTACTCTAGAAATTTTTATTGTTAGTTTTGATTCCTTCAATTGGAATTGTGTAACTCTGCCCTTTGGCTTATTAATATTGTGATTTATGCTAATTAGCATTTAAATGAGACTCATTTTCTATTCCTGGATAGATCCTTTGTGCTCCCAAGCTAAGTCCCAGTTGTCTTTACAATAGCTATAGTAATATGTGTTTAGGCTATATTTGGTAATATTTTATGGGGTTTTGTATCTGCATTAACTAATGATATCCTTTTCATCTCCAATTCTAGATTTTCCACAAAAGAATAAAGAAGATTACTGTCTTTTCTCCTCTATTTTACAGAAATGGACAACAATGTTATCTTACCATGGAATTTCATTTGCCATAGGACTTATAATTACCAATATAAATTATATATGTGTTATTCTTAAATGTGTTTCATTTTATGTAGTTTAATTTTTTCTGCTTTAATGCATTTGTCAACTCCAAGTAAGTTGCCTGATTTGTTGACATAAAGTTAATTTTGTTTAGTTATAATTATTCTAGGGTTAACAGTCTCTTCCATTCTTGAAAATTTTAAACTTATGCTTTTATTTCTTTTCCAGCCTGGATAAGGACTCTTTCTGCTGTGTTTGTTTGTTTGTTTGTTTGTTTGTTTTGCTTTTTGTTTGTTTGTTTATTTTGAGACAGGGTTTCTCTGTATAGCTCTAGCTATCCTAGGATTCTCTCTGTAGCCCAGGCTGATGTCCAACTTAGAGATCCAGCTTCTTTTGCTTTTACTTTCCAAGTGCTTGATAGAGACATTTTTTACACCTATGGCCCTTACTGGACACCTTATTTTATATTAAATGAATTTTTTCCAGTGTACCATTCTTTTTATTTGTTTGTTTTCTTTTCAATCTATGTATCTCAAATCCAACTTTCTACATGGTTTATTATACATTCTTAATTGACATATAAGATAAAAGATTTTATATAGCATGTACAATATTCAGAGCACCAGAAATAAACAAATCAGTAATCCTGCAACTTTTGAATGATACAAAATGCCCTCTCCTGTCTAATACTGTGTGAATTTATACACATATGTAAGTAGATTGTGAATGTTCTTGGAATGCTATCAACTTGCTCATGCTATTTATATTATTGTGTTTTAAATTCAATGTCCAAGTATTATATTGGAAATCTATGCTGTGAACTTTTGAGTGTTACCATGTTTTTCTTTAAATTCCTACCCATTCTTCTCTTTCCATTTTGGAACATATTTATATTTACTTTAAAAATATGTCTTACACACATCCAAAGAGAGGGCTCAGTGGTCCAGAACACTTGTTCTTACAGAGGTCCTCAGTTCATGTCCCAACATTCACATGGCAGCTCACAATTGCTTGTAACTCAAGATCCATGGTCTCTGAATCCCTCTTTTAGTCTCTGAAGGCACCAGATACACATGTGGTACATATATAAACATGCATGTAAACATGCATACACATAAACTAAAACAAATATACAACAAAGGTGCATATACTTGCAACCAACCCTGTTCTCCTTTGAGAAACTTTCTGTCAATGATGTTTTTCATATGTATGAGTTCTACACACAAAATTTTCAAATACTGGACATATTTGATAAATATTATTTTTTCTTAGATTGAAAATATATTTTTTCATCTTCATACCCAAGCCCGATAAATATTATTTTTTCTTAGATTGAAAATATATTTTTTTCATCTCCATACCCAAGCCCACAATTCTGGCAGAAGCCCACTGCTCTACCAGAGGCCATTCCAAAACACAGGACCCAGAATCCATGCTGATTCCATCTCTGAGGTTCTACCTCTCAAAACTCCAGAACCCAGAGGCAATATAAGAACAAAAATCCCAAGAGGTTACACAGGCCTCAGAAACCCCAATGGAGATACACTACTTACACTAACGACTCTCAAGTCACCAGAACCCTAGGCCACTCAGGCCAGAAGACCAGAAAGGAAATGGAAAACAAGGGGGGAAAACATCCATCTAACAAAGATGAACTCAGAAAATAGCACCGAAACCTATAGTTACCCCAAACCCAGATGCCTAGAGGGGAGCATAAGAGTAAAATAATGACAGTCATAGCAGTGTGGCTCCACCTGAGCCCAGCTAGTCTACTACAACTAGCCCTGGATATTTCAACACAGCAGAAGCACAAGAGAATGACCTTAAAACCAATTTTATGAAGGTAATAAAGGTCCTTAAAGAGAAAATGAATAAATTCCTTAAAGAAGCCTAGAAAACACAAACAATGAGAGTAAATGAAGAAAACCCTTAAAGCCAAGAAAGTCAAACAAACAAATGAAAACAAAACAACAACAGCAACAACAACAACAAACCAAAAACTAACAAACAAACCCAAGGGGTGAAGGAAATGAAGAAAACAGTTCAAGACCTGAAAATGGAAATAAAAGAAATAACTAAAAAACAAATTGAGGGAATCTTGGAGGTAGAAAATCTATATAAGCAAATGAGAACAACACATGCAAGTATAACCAATGAATTTCAAGAGATAAAAGAGAGACTCTTGGAGTTAGAAGATACAATAGAAAAAATTAGAACATCTATGAAAGAAAATCTTGACATAAAAATATCTAAAACATACAGGAATAGGGATATTGTGAAAAGGCCAAATCTAAGAATAATAGGAATAGAAGAAGAAATATAGCTCACAATCCAGAAATATTTTTTTTCAAATCTGAGAACCAAACCTAGTACCTTAGCAAGCACTCTCCCACTGAATTAAGTCCACAACCCCAACCCAGTAGATATTTAAACAAAATCATAAGAGAAAATTTCCCTAACCTGAAGAAGGACGTGCCCATAAAAGCACAAAAAAGCTTATGGAACACCAAACATACTGGATGAGAAAAAAGTTCCTTTGCCACATAATAATCATACAGAACAAAGAAAGAACATGAAAAGCTGTAAGGGGAAAAAAACCAAGTAACATATAAAAGCAGACCTGTTAGAATCATACCCAACTTCTCAAAAGAGACTGTAAATGCTGAGGACCTGGACTTGCAGAGTCCAATAGACCACAGATATCCACCCAGCAAAATTTTCATTCACCAAAGATGGAAAAAAAAATATTCCATAACAAAGTCAAACTTAAACAATATCTATTCACAAATCCAGGCCTACAGAAGGGACACACACACACACACACACACACACACACACAGAGAGAGAGAGAGAGAGAGAGAGAGAGAGAGAGAGAGAGAGAGAGAGAGAGAGAGAGAGAGAGAACAACAACAACAAATAGAAAGTAATAGGCACTGGCCATTAATGATATCTCTCAATATAAAGTGACTAAATTCCCCAATAAAAAGATACTGGATAACACCATGGATTAAAAAAAAAAAAACAGGATCCATTTTTTTGCCTACAAGGAACACATCCCAATATCAAAGACACACTACCTCAGAGTAAAGGGTTGGAAAAAGATTTTCCAGCCAAATGGACCTAAGAACAAACTGGGACAACCACTGTAATATCCAACAAAATAGACTTCCAATAAAAGTTAATCAAAAGAGAAGGAGATGGACACTTTACTCATAAAAAGGAAAATTCTCCAAGATGACATCTCAATTCTGAATATTTATGCCCCAAATTCAAGGGCATCAACATTTGTAAAATAAACATTACTAAAGCATAAATCACACATCAAATAGTGGAAGACTTCAATACCCCATTCTCACCAATGGACAGACCATCTAGACAAAAACTAAACAGAAATATAATGAATCTAACAGATGTTATGAATCAAATGGACCTAACAGATATACAGAACATTTCATCAAAGCATAGAAGAATATACCTTCTTCTCAGTACCTCATGAAACATTCTCCAAAATTGACCACATACTCAGTTACAAAGCAAGTCTGAACAGAAAGGAAAATACTGAAATAATCCCTATATCCTGTCAGACCACCAAAGATTAAAGCTACATTTCAACAACAGCAGAAACAACCGAAAGCCTACAAACTCATGCAAACTGAACAACTCTCTACTGAATGACCTCTGGGTCATAGCAGAAATAAAGAAATTAAAGGCTTCCTAGAATTCAATGAAAATGAACACACATTATGCCCAAATTTATAGTACACAATGAAAATAATGCTAAGGGGAAAGTTCATAGCACTAAGTGCCTTCATTAAAAAAAAATTAGAGAAGTCTTATACTAGCAACTTAACAGCACACATGAAAGCTCTAAAAACAAAACAAAACAAAACGAAAAAAGCAAACATAACCAAGAGGAATAGATAGCAGAAAATAATCAAACTCACGGTTGAAAACAAAAAAATAGAAAGAGAACAATAGAAAGAATCAATTAAAAAATTGGATCTTAGAGAAAATCACAAGATAAACAAACCCTTATTCAAATGAATTATTTGGAAGAGAGAATAACTATACAAATGAACAAAATCAGGAATGATAAGGACAACATAACAACAGACACTGAGGAAATTAATAATCATTAGGTCATACTTCCAAAATCTTTACTCCACAAAACTGGAAAATCTAAAAGAAATGAATACTTTTTTGATAGATACCACTTACAAAGTTAAATCAAGATGATATAAACAAATTAAATAGCCTTATAACCTCCAAGGAAATAGAAGCAGTCATTAATAATCTCCCAACCAAACAAAGCCCAGAACCACATACTTTTTAGTGCAGAATTCTACCGGACTCTCAAAGAAGAGATAATACTAATACTCCTCAAATTATTCCATAAAATACAAACAGAAGAAACATTGCTGAATTAATTTTATGATCCCATAGTCACAATGATACCCAAACCACATAAAGACTCATTAAAGAAAGAGAAGTACAGAACAATTTTTCTCATCAATATTGATGTAAAAATACTCATTAAAATAGTTGCAAACTAAATCCAGGAACACATCCACTATGATCAAGTAGACTTCATCCCAAAGATGCAGAGATGGTTCCACACACAAAAATTGGCTAATGTAATCTGCCATATAAACAAACTGAAGGAAAAAATACTGCATGATTCTCTCATCTAGAGTCCCAATAGGATGTCCTCCCCTCTGTCCCAGTTTCCTTGTAAGTGAAGGTTTCCGTGGGACATGCCCCTTGGGCTAGTATGCAGATATAAGTGAGTATATACCATTTGAGTCTTTCTGCTTCTGGGTTAACTCACTCAGGGAAGAATGGGGGGATACAAGGGATGGGATAACCATTGAGATGTAACAAGAATAAATTAATAAAAAAAAAGAAAAAAATACTGCATGATCATTTCATTACATGCTAAAAATGCCCTCTACAAAATCTAACAACACTTTATAATAAAATTTTTGGAGCAATCAAGAATACAAGAGATATACCTAAACATAATAAATGCAACTGACAGCAAGCATATAGTCAATATCAAACTAAATGGAGAAAAACTCAAAGCAATTCCACTAAATTCAGGAACAAGACAAATCCGCCCACACTTCTCACTTAAAATTCTAGCTAGAGCAATCAGACAACTAAAGAAAATCAAGAGGATAAAATTGAAAAAGAAATACGAAAGATGAAATAAACTCCTATGCTCATTGATCGGAAGGGTTAACACTCCTTCACTGCTGGTGGGAATGCAAACTAGTACAGCCACTTTGGAAATGGTGCTATCTCAGAAAACTGGGACTAGGGCTTCCTCAAGACCCAGCTATTCCACTCCTTGAAATATACCCAGAAGCAGAAAGAGTTAAATAGTATATACTCACTTATATCTTCATACTAGCCCAAGGGGCATGTCCCATGAAAGTCACTAACCAGGAAACTGGGACAGAGAGGAGGACATCTTATTGGGACTCTAGATGAGAGAAGCATGGGAGAATGGCAAAGTTGAAGGATCCAAAGGATCTTAGAAACCTACAAGAAAAAAATTATGATAGGCAGATTTGGGCCCAGGGGTCCCACTCCAAATATGGCACCAGCCAAGGACAATACAGGCAGTAAACTTCAAACCCCTACCCAGGTCTAGCCAATGGACAGGACATTCTCCACAGTTCAGTGGAGAGTGGGGCCTGACTTTCACACGTACTCTGGTGCCTCATATTTGACCATGTCCCCTGAATGGGGAGACCTGGTGGCACTCAGAGGTAGGATAGCAGGCTACCAAGAAGAGACTTGATACCCTATGAGCATATACAAGGAGAGGAAGTCCTCCTCAGTCACAGTCATAGGGGATGGGAGTAAGGGAAAATGGGAGGGAGGGAAGAATGGGAAGATACAAGGGAGGGGATAATCATTGAGATGTAATATGAATTAATTTATAAAATAAAATTTAATAAAACAAAACAAAAAACAAGTGGTGTTGGTCTAACTGCATATTAGCATATAAAAGAATGCAGATAAATCCATAATTATCATTATGGATTATCACCCTGAACAAAGCTCAAGTCCAAGTGGATCAAAAGCCTCAACATAAAACCAGATTCACTAAATCTGATAGAAGAGAAAGTGGAAAATAGCATTGAACTCACTTGCACAGAACACAACTTCCTGAACAGAACATTCATAGGTTAGGCAGTAAGGTCAACAATTGATAAATGGGACTTCCTGAAATTGAAAAGCTTCTGTAAGACAAAAAATCATCATCAATAGTACAAAATGGCAGCCTACAGGATGGAGAATATCTTCACCAACCCCACATCTGACAGAGGACTTTTCCAAAATATATAATTAACTCAAGAAATTAGACATCAACAAACAAATAATCCAATCATGAAATGGGGTATAGATCTAAACGGAATTCTCAACAAATAAATCTCCAATGGCTGAGAAGCACTTACAGAAATGTTCAACATCCTTAGCCACCAGAGAAAAGCAAATCAAAACAACCTAGACATTCCTCAACCAAAGAATGGATAAAGAAAATGTGGTACATTTATACCATGGAATATTAGATGACTGTTTTAAAATGACATCACAAAACTTGCAGGCAAATAGATGTAAGTGGACAAAATTATCCTGGATGAGCTAACCCAGACCCATTAAAAAAAAAAACCACATGTTATATACTCACTTATAAGTGGTTATTAGCTCTAAAGTAAAGGATAAAAATGTTGCTATCCACAGACACAGAGAGGCTAAGGAACAAGGATAGCCCAAAGGGAAATGAGTGATTCTCCCCGGGAAGAGGAAGTATAATGGATTTTGTGGGTAGACTGGGGGCTACTGGGGACAGGAACAGGAAGTATCCAATGTCAAGGAAGTAGGGAAAGAGTGCTTTGAAAGACAACTGGAATTCAGAGTCATCTTGGGGACAATCTAGAAACCTTGTAAAATGGAAACTTCCAGGAATCTACAAGGATGACCAGAGCTAGACTCCCAAAAATGAGGGTAAGGAGCGTGAATGAACAATCTCCTGTAACCAGGCAAGACTTCCAGTGAAATAATTGGGACACCAATTCAGCCACAAATCCTTGCTGCCTGCAAGATGTACAGCTGGTGCTGAAATAGTGGGGGTGGCCAACCAGTGACTGGTCCAGATTGAGACCCATGCCACAATAGGAAGGTGGGCTCTGACACCCCGTAGAGTGCCAAGAACCACAGGCTGGATAGCACAGGCCCCTAGAATAGAACAAAACATGACAAAAAAAAAAAGTACAAAACAAACAAGTAAATGAAATGAGTCCTAATTGTATTCTACTGTACTAGCATAATTGTCATTAGAGAAGCTTCATCCAGCAACTGATGAAAACAGATACAGAGCTCCACAGCCAAATATTAGGTAGAGCTAGGAAACCCCATTAAATAGGAGAGGGGTGGGGGAGCCAGAGGGTCAAGGACATCACAAGAAAACCCACAGAAGCAACTAACCTTGGCTCATAAGGAGTCTGAGCCGACAATCAGGGAGACTGCACGGGTTCGATGCAGGCCTTCTGCTTATATGTCATGGTTTTGTAGGTTTTATCTTCTTGTGGGACTTTTAAAAGTGAGAGCACTGGGGCTGCCTCTGACTCTTTTGCTAGCTTTTGGGACTCTGTTCCTTCTAATGGGTTGCCTTATCCAGCCTTCATATGTGTGTAGGGGGCTGGGGGGGCGGGGGAGGGTGCCTAGTCTTACTGCATGTTTGGTTGCTATCCCTGGGAGGCCTGCCCTCTTCTGAAGAGAAAGAAGGAAGATGGATGCAGGAAGGTTTGGGGGGTGATGGGAAGGGAGCAGAGAGTGGAAACTCTGGTCTGGATGTAATATATGAGAGCAGAATAAATTAATAATAAAAAGAAATTTTTTTCTCTCACATAGTATGCCCTAAACATGGGTTCCTTGCCTTCTGCTCCTCCCAGCTTTTTCCCACCTCCCTGTCTATCTGGATCCCTACATTTTATGTTTTTCATTAGAAAACAAACACACTTCTCTGGGACAATAAAATATAATATAATAAGACAAACCAAAAACCAACATTTTGGAATCTAATGAAATAAACAGGAGGAGAAAAAAGCCAAAAAGAAGGCACAAGTAACAGAGACCCTTTCAAGGTCTTTAAAAAGTTGTCTAGGTATTTTGGTAGGGATTACATCGAATCTGTAGATTGCTTTTGATAAGATGGCCACTTTTACTATATTACTTCTTCCAATCCACGAACATGGGAGATCTTTCTATCTCCTGATATCATCTTCAATTTCCTTCTTCAGAGAGCTGAAGTTTTCTTCATACAAGTTGTTTGCATTGAGTTACACCTAGATACTTTATTTTACTTGTGGCTATCGTGAAGGGTGTAGTTTCTCTAATTTCTTTCTCAGCACGATTGTCATTTGTATACAAGAGGGCTACTGACTTTTTTGAGTTGATTTTGTACCCAGCCACTTTGCTGAAGGTGTTTTTCACCTGTAGGACATGAACTCTGGTGCGCCCTATTTGACCACTTCCCCTTGGTGGAGAGGCCTGGTGGCACCTAAAGAAAAGGTAAGCAGGCTATTCAAATGAGACCTGATAGGCTGTGATCATATGGTAGGGAGCATGTCCCCTTCTGTCACAGGCCTACGGCAGGGGAGTAGGGTGAAAGAGGGAGGGAGGAAAGAATGAAAGATACAAGTGAGGGGATAACAGTCCAGATACAATATGAATAAATTATTTAAATAAAAAATTTTTTAAATTAAAAAAAGAAACAGAGACCCACTTGTTGGCACATTCAGGGACCCCATAAAAACACTAAAACATGGGTACAGAGCCCCGTGTAGGCCCTGTGCATGCGGCCTTGGTCTCTGAGAGTTCCTATGTAAATTGCTCATGTTGATTCAGAAGGCCTTGCTTTGTTGGTTTCTGTCATTATTCCCTCTGGATCTTACACTCTTTCTGCCTCCTCTTATGGGGTTCCTGGCCCCTGAGAAGAGAGATTTGATGGAGATAGTTGTTTAAAAGTGTCAGTTCCAAGGTCTCTCGCACTCTGCATAATGCTAGCTATGCATCTCTGTATTTGTTTTCAGCTGCAGCAGGAGGAAACGTCTCTGATGCTGGCTGAGCAAGGCACAGATCTGCTTCTCTGGACAGAGTGCCATAAAATTTATGTAGGCAATTTTCTGTAGACAATCAGATATATTTGATAGCACATTAAAGCAATCTTTGAATCTGACTCTCTTATAAGTTTCATTGTTCTTTTTTATTTAATATTTTCCGTGTGGGCTGTGTCTGATCTAATTCTAGAACTGGACTCCTCTCTCATTGCTGGATATAGCTGATTCCTATAACTTGTAAAAAGCACTGAGGACAGAGTAGCTAAGAAAAGACAACCACACTTGACATCTCCTTCTCCTGGCCGTGAGTAGTTCTAGCACTGCTTTCTGTCCCAGGTGATCCTTCTATTTTGTTAACACAGGGAACCTGTGTGCCTGCCCCCACTTAATGTTTTTCTTTATAATAGTTGCCATGGGGCATGGTATCTCTTCAGAGAAATAAAACCCTCGCAAAGACACAATGATTACCAGTGCTACTAATCTGCAGTTTTTTTGCTACTGTTTTGACTATTTCAATATCTCTTTCAAGTTGGGAAGTTAGCTCAGTGGTCAAGAGCATTTACTTCTCTTGCAAAGTACCCAAGTTTAGTTCCTGGCACCCACAGAGTGCCTCAAAATTGCCTATAAATCTAATTCCAGAGAATCTGATGTCCTCTTCTGACTGACCTCTGTGGGTTCCTACACACACTTAGTAAATATACAATTCCATTAAATAAGTAAATAAATAGGTAAAATATTTTTTTAAAACTGTTTTTAAATTATGGGTATTAGTTTCTAAACTTAATTTTGAATAAACATTTTGCCTTTGACTTATTGCTTCTACTCCCTCTTTAGGTCTTTCAAATATGGTGAAAATAATTACTCATAAACATACCTATTCTTGATCTTTCTGAGAATATGATCCCACCATATTTTGTTCTTTTTATGTGACCTTAAATAATGAGTTCATATTGTTTAAAGTTGTATTTGGCAGATTCCCTATGGTGTCTGACAAAGGTGAGAGACTCCTAGGGGTGCTTGTATTTGCCTCTTCAAGCCTCTGGGAACAGTTCTCACTCAGAAGCATTTTAACCTCAGTGCTCCCTCTGGGAGACTAAATATGTTTCAAAATCTCACACGAGTGTTGCCTTATGCCCTACCAAATTTCAAGCAAAATTAATTTCCTGTTTTCTCAGAAGCAAAGACCTGGATATAAATTCCTTTTTTAATTTAAATATAATGAGAGTATTTGTATGTAAGAATACCTATTCCTGAGGTGTTTAAGGCTATGGGGGTTGCTGATTTATTCAGATTCATGTAGACAACTCAAGTAAACTGCATTACTAGATAAGTTTGTATCAGAGCATGGGTTTCTGCTTCTGTTTGCTTGTTTTCCAGAGAAAACAAAACAATACAAAACTCTACACGTTGACTTTAAGATCACAAAAAAAGTAAGCAGAAAGTCACTAGGTTTCCGCAAGTGACTCACAAGACTGCAATGTGTGCTGGGACTGCAGTGTTGGTGGTGTGGTTCAGATCACTTGCTGGTTTGCAGAAGACCCAGGTTCAGTTTCTCTAACTGTAGTTCTAGGGAATCAAATAGCCTCTTCTGCCGCCCTCAGGCACCAGCTGTGTCTGTGGGCTCATATATACATGTGACACTCCCCAAACACTCCCCCACAGAAAATAAAATAATAAAATACAATAAAATATAAAAGCTTCTTACCCTTCTAGATTCCTACTTTTATCCTTTGAATAGCTGAATTTTCTAGCCTACCAAATACTTAATTTTTAATTTACAAATTTAAATGCCCTTCATTAAAAATAGGTTAGAGTATATATTTTGCCATACTGCTAGAAGCAGCTGCTGCTATTTCTCTTAATATGAAAGAGATATAAAGAGTATTAAAATCAAGCACATTATCTCCTCATTCTATCAATTTGCTGGCCACTGTTAGTATTCTCTTCAAACCTTTCCCTTCATGCTTCATCTTAGCCCAACTCTAATCAAGTTTCAATGTTCAAGTACAACCTTCATCTCCAAGGCTGTCTGGATATTACAGTTGATATTACTCTGAAATCTTTTGTGTTCACATAGTGGGACATAAATAATATGTTATGAGGTTTCAAATGAGATTTAATTCATCATCCCTATTTCATATGTTGGGTAATTGAGCTTAAGATCATCTGAGCTGGGGAAGATGGAAACTGTTATTTCAGACTTTCTGCTGATTCCTCACCTTGAAGCTGTAATAACACAGAGCACCAAATTTCATTTATTTGTTTTCTGCTCACAATTGTATCTGCAGAAGTGAACAGTTGCAGTTCTTGACGGGTGGCTTGGGATTGAGGCAGATAAAGCCAGCAGGTTAAGGTTATTAGTAGCTCCATCAATGCCTTCCCCAAACAGACAACCTAAGTACAAAGTATGTCTGCTTCCCATCCTCCCTCAGCTGTGACATGGACATTAGTGCCACACATAGGGATCATAACAGGCCTTGGCACTTTATCTTTCAGAATAGTCTGCCCTCAAACAACTGAGCCTGGTTTTGTCTTGCCTCTGGCTCACCTTCAGAAGCTGCAGGTACATCCTGGAAAGCTGACTAAATGCAGCTTCTTGGCTGACCATGGGATGTCCAGATGAAACATTCTCTCTGGGTATGTCCAATGAGATTAGAATTTGTACCAAGGAACTGGATAAAGCAGAGTGCCCTCTCCTATGTAGGTGAGTCTATTAGTACAGTTCTCTAGAGGTAGGACATGATGGGAATTAATATCTATTAAAGGAGGTGAGGAGTAAATTGGCTTACATAGCACCTGCTGAGTTATTCAAACAATGGCTGTCCGGATACTGAAAAAGCTGAAAACATGGTAGCTGCTCCATCCACTAAGCTGGATGCCTTAGCAGTCCCAATCTGATGCTGAAGGCTTGAAGGATTCTAGGAGAGCCACTGGTTCTCAGTTCACATTGGAAGCCTAAAGATGACAAGTTTGGATGTCACTGGAAGAGGGCAGTAACAGGGTAATGAGAGGGTAGGTGGATTCACCAACATCAGATAAAGGTGGACAGAAAAAAAATCGAGCTGTTTCTGGAACGTGACATCTATTTTGAGAGAACATCCCCTTCTCCACCCTCAGTCAGTCCATCCAGGCTCACTGCTAGAGGCATTCCCTTTAGCTGACATTACACCATAGAGCGGAGACCAAGCCATGGATCTTGGTTTTATAAACACACGAGCCAATTCCTACACCAATTCTCTCCACCCTGCCTGGTCATACAGACATATTGATAATATTTTTTTTTACTGAGATAGTCAAGTTTTCTCTTTTTTTTTTTTTTAGCATTTGGATTTTGTTTATTTTTATTTCTGTGTATATGTGTGTGCTTCTCTATATGTGCGTCCCAAGTGTGTAGCATCCGTGGAAACCTGAAGTGGGAATAGGGTTCTCTGCGGCTGGAGTTACAGCAGTGGTGACCCCCTACTCCCACCCCCGTGGTGGCACAGCAAACTGAGTTTGAGGCCCAGAGCAGCAGATTCTTTTAACAGTTGAGCTATCTGTCCAGCCCAATCAAATTCTCTTCTACATTGATTGTTGTTCCACCGCTGCGGGTTCCATATCTATGGATACAGCTAACAACAGAGGCCAAATTTAGTTATATCTATGGTGGTTTCAACTTTACTCAACCATGTAGACTTCCTTTCTTGCCACTGTTTGTTAAACAATACAATATGACATCTATCTGGACACCATTGACACATTTATAATATAATGGATGTTACAAATAACAATTATGTTAAAATATGTGAGGAGATACATGGGTGAGTTCTACTCAGCATTCTTTGTCATTTTATACGTGGGGATTGAGCATTTTATGTATGGCTGTTTGGTATCTATGGAAGAGCCTGAATCCAACCTCTCTGGGGTGCTGAGGAACATTTGTATTTCCTATTGATTCCCTGGACAATGCTGGCCAGCACAAAAGCTAATTAGATCCCCCCTATTTCCATTCTGTAAGTCTCGGGAGAAATGTGGAGATGCACTAGCCGAAGGCAGGCCTTGGTTTTGGGAGCCTTACACTAAGTATTACCAATACCATTGAGTAGTCTTTTAAAAACATGATGATTTCTGAAGACTTAATGTAAAATGTAACACATTTGATGCAACTTCCAGTACTATATGCGAGACACTGTCACTTTACTGAAATACTCCAGATAAATTAACAATCTGTCATGAGCATGATTCCCTCTCTCTACTGGCGCATATTTTGGCACATACTTTAAAATCATATGGCTAGTAATCTCAGCAGTTTCTCACAACCCAGCCGCTGTCACCATGGAGGTCCCTTTTCTCCCGTGTCTGTGCATATGTGCTCAAATTCAATCTTGATTCTGCCTCAGTGAGGCCTGTTGCTTCTATTACTATAATCATGGCTGCAACATGAGAGCACTGAGAGACCATATCTGTTCCCTACTCTCCATCCCTACATCACCTATGACCATGCTGGACACAGTATTCACGTATGACACATGTAATGGCTATGTTAGTCAAGGTTCTCCAGAGAAACAGACACGTGGTAAATGTGGAATAAGCAACGAGGGAGCATGAGAAAGTGGCAAGATGAAAAGCTCGGGGAAGCTGCTGGTCCTATTCCAGTCTGACTCTTCAGGCTCAACAGCTAGCCTTCACCTGTAAATCTCAGCCCAGGGCCTGGGCAACAGCCAGGTGGATAAATGGCCTGCCCTACAAGTGTAAGGCACAGAGTCCAGATCTCTCTAGAATCCATGTAAGAGCTGGGCAGGCACGACAAAGGCAGGGATCCGGATGGCAATCTGGCTAGAAAGATGAGCCAGAATTTGTGAGCTCCGGGTTCATTGACGGATCCTGGCTCAGAAAATAAAGTGAAGCGCAACCGAGGAAGCCGTGCAACATCAGCTCCACATAAATCTACATACACGTGCAAACACCTGTACACACACATGCGCTCACACACACACACGAACCTGACTACATATTCATTTACACAGTACACACATACACACTAAAAAATTAAATGAAAAAGCAAACTAATAAACCTCGGCCCAGAATCGAACAGCAGGGATTTCTCACCTTAATCAGATAGGCAGTGAGTTCAGCTGCCCTTTTGCTGTTAGGACCTAAGGGAATATCATGATGCCCTTCGCATTGGAAGCGAACAGACTGTTAGTGTCAGCAGGCTTATATCCTTTCCTCATAGACACACCTCTATCCAGGTCTGCTGCATATTATTTGTTTTTCTGATATAGGATCTCACTATATAACCCTAGCTGGCTTGGAATTCAGTAGGAAGACCAGGCTGATCTTGAACTCACAGAGATCCACCTGTCTCTGCCTCCCAAGGTACTAGAATTAAAGACCTGCAGCACCACACACATCTGTAAATACATGATATTTGTTTGTTTGCTTACTTGTCGGCTTGTTTATTGGGGTTATTTTGGCCAGCATTTCTCTGTGTGGCCCCGGCTGTCCTAAAACTCACCCTGTAGACCAGGCTGCCCTCAGACTCAGATATCTGCCTATCTCTGCCTCCTGAGTGCTGGAAGTCACTGTGTGCACCACCATGCCTCCAGCATGTTCTTAGTATATTAGCTTGCAGGTCTCTGTGGGGAAACAGCCAGTCATGAATCTGTGTCATATTGCTGCCATGGCTTCAAGAACTCTCATATTTGTAGATATGTTTTATATGGAATCTAGGATAGAAATTTCCAGCCCCGAATCCCAGGATTTTTGCTGAGGGATTCAGACCTTGTTGGCCACTAGTTTTTTCTGCCTAAGATTTGAATTAGACATAGATGTCAGTCTTACAGAATCCTGTGCTGGCCTATATCCCACATGTGACCTTGCTTGTCTCTTACCTTGTAAGTCCTTGGTACTTTACAACCGACATTACGATCAAAAGAAATCCGACGCAACATTTTCAGGGAAAGAAGTATCTCGAACTTACTTGTTTGAAATGTGAACAAGAGAGGATGTTGGGGCCGGAGCTAGGAGGAATGGAGGGATGGGAAACTGAAGTCAGAATGTAATGTGTGAGGGAAGGATAATTTTTATTCATCCCTGTCTGGCCTCAGTGGGAGAGAATGTGCTTAATGACTAAATGTGCCCTGACAGGCTGGTACCTATGGGGGACCGCCTCCTCTCTGAGAAGAAAGAGAGGAAGAATAGGGAGGGGCAGGGTGGGGCTGCAAGGGGGGATTTGATCAGGATGTGAAGTAGATAAATAAGTAAATTAATGGGAGAAAAAGTATCGAAGGGTTTAAATTATATATATATATATATATATATATATATATATATATATATATATATATCAGACAAAAAAAGAATGTCAAGACTTTTTTAACAAAAGTGAAAAATTAAAACAAAACAAAAATATTACAAAAGCAACAGTTAAAATTCTTTCATTATTATTACTGGGAAAAGCAATTTACTAAAATTAAAAACTAATTAGAAAAATCCCAGAGTTAGGACAAGTTATGTTCTGAAATTTGTCTTGTTGCATTTCCACACTCTGATTTTTCATTCTACTAATGCCATCGCTACATATTACAGGTCATTTCCTCTCCCTGACTTCTTAATTACACGGACATAGAGCAAGCATGCTCTGTGCATCTTCAAGAAGCCCTTCCATTGCATTATGGGCCTAGCATGAGCCCCACTTACTCATCACACCATTTTTACAAAGTTAGTGCTTTTTCACATGAGAAAGCAGGGCCCCATAGAGCCCTAATGACTAGCCCGGAGTCAAAAAGTGAAGAAAAAAAATAGAAGAGAACATAAACATGGGACAACCTTAAAGCCCTGAGTCAGGCTATGTCTCCAATGCATCTGGTAGCCACAGTGTCCAACACTACACTACACACTCTGTAAATATAGAAAATAAGCTCGTATTCTTCCTGTTTCTCATTGTATTTATTATTTGTATATTCTTAGAGACTTCAGTTTATTTTTTAATGTTTTTAATGAAAATATAATTGTGCCATTTTTAACCTTCCCTCTCCTCCCTCCAAGCTCTCCCATGTCTGCCCCCTATAACCACAGATAAATCTACTCTCACCCTTCATCAAAGAAACATCCTTTATGTTAGAATTTCAAGATATTCTGCTTTAATTTAGATGACTGCAAGTTACATCCTGTCTATATGATGCACACAAAGTACTTTCCCTGAAAATATACACTCAACAGACCCTTGCAACAGCTTAAGATTACTTCACCACACGCAGTTTAATAAAACCAAGAGCTAGCTTTTACTAAACATTTACTCTGGAATTGTACCAAACAGCACGGTAAATACTTCTGCATCCCTTTCCCCAGTAGCAGTATCATTATCTCCATTCAAACTATGAGAAAAGTGAATATTCAAAATAATAAGGAGAGGAAGATACAAAGTAATTTCAGTGCCTATGATTTTACCATAGCTAACATTCATTTTGCCAATGGAAAGAGAAAATTGGGATTCATGTAGTCTTCTTATATTTTATTACTCAACTGGGATACAACATTCAAGACACTATATACCCACATCCCATAGTGCTCTGTCTTTATATATCTCAAGTTCAATTCCTACTAGCTCTCTTTCATAGCAATGGGGGAGAAAAATAACAAAGCGCCCTTAATTTGCCTGTGAACCCTGTGAGCTATAGTTATTTTTTAATTGAATTATTTACGTATTCACTTTACATCCCAAATGTAGCCTCCTCCTTCATCTTCTCCCAGTCCTATCCTTCCTCCCTTTTTCCCCTCCCTCCTTCACCTACTCTTCAGAAAAGGGAGCCCTCCCCACCAATAAACCAGCTAGCTACGTCTCATCAGTACTGAGCTTGTCCTCTTCTCCCGTGGCCTGGCAGAGGCAGCCCTGCCAGGAAAGGGTCATCAAATGGCAGGCAACAGAGTCCCTGTCAAAGACAGGCCCTGCTGCCCTTACTAGGGGACCCACATGAAGCCTGAACTGCCCATCTGCTACATCTGTGTAGGGACCTAGATTCAGTCTACATATGGTACTTGGTTGGTGCCTCAGTCTCCACAAGTCCCTCAGGGCCCTGGTTAGTTGACTCTGTTGGTCTTCTGGAGCACCTGTCACCTCCAAATCCATCTATCTATCCACCTACTTTTCCACAAGACTCGCTGTGCTTTGCCCAATGTTTGGCTGTGAGTCTCGCATCCATTTGGATCCACTGCTGGGTATAGCTCTCAGAGGACTTGACTGTGAACATAGCAGAGCATCATTAATAATGTCAGGGGTTGGCTCTCTCCTGTGGGGTGGGTTTCACATTGGGCCAGCCTTTGGTTGGACATTCCTTCAGTCTCTGCTCTATATTTATTCCTGCACATCTTGTCGGCAGGATAAATTTTGGGTCGAAGTTCTTGTGATTTGGCTGGTGTTCGTCTCCCTCCACTAGGAGTCCTGTCCAGTTAGAAGGTATTCTCTTTACTCTCCAAGACCCATGTTGCTAGGAGTCTCAGCTACAATCACCCCCATATCTTCCCAGGAACCTACCATATCCCAGGTCTCCAGCTTATCAGAGATGCCTCTGCCCACAGAGATGCCTTCTCTCTGCAAGCCCTCTGTCCTTCTGTCCCCATGCCTACCACATGCTTTCCCCAATCTGTTCTCCACTCTCATTTCTCCCTGCACTCCCTCTCCTACCATGTTCTCTCTCTTCACCCATTCCTGCTGTCTGTTCTCTTTCCCTTCTGAGTGAGATTTAATCATGTTTACTTGAGTCCTCCTTCTTACATAGTTTCTTTGGATCTGTGAATTGTAGTATTGTTATCCTGTAATATATGGCTAATGTCCACTTACAAGTGAGTACATACCAACTGTGTCTTTCTGGGTCTGGATTACCTCACACAGGACGATCTTTTCTAGTGCCTTCCATTTGCCTGAATATTTCATTATTTCTTTGCATTTAATAACTTAGTAGTATTCCATTGTGTAAATTTATCACAACTTCTTTATCCATTCTTCAGTTGAGGGACATTTAGGTTGTTTCCAGACTCTGGCTATTATGAAGAAAGCTGCTATGAACATGGTTGAGCAAGTGTCCTTGTTGTGGTAAAGCATTTTTTGGGTATATGCCTGGGAGAGGTATAGATGGGTCTTGAAGAAGACTTATTCCCAGTTTTTTGAGATTGATTTCCAAAGTGGTTGTAGAAGTCTGCGTTACAACCACCAGTGTTCTTCTTTCTCCACATCGTTGCCAGCATGTGCTATCACTTGACCTTTTTTATCTTAGCAATTCTGACACATGTAAGATGGAACTCAGTTATTTTGATTTGCATTTCCCTGATGACTAAGGACATGCAGTAAGACCAGCACCATTTGTTGAAGATCATTTCTTTCTCCTATTGAATGGTTTTAGCTCCTTTGCCAAAAAAAAAAAAAAAAAAAAAAACAAGTGCCCATAGATACATCGTTTTATTTCAGGATCTTCGATTCTATTCCATTGAACAACCAGTACCATGCAATTTTTATTACTATTGCTCTAAAGTACAGCTTGAAGTCAAAGGTAGAGCTACCTCCAGAAGTTCTTTTATTGTACAGGTGTGTTTTAGCTATTCTGGTTTTTGTTTGTTTGCTTGCTTGTTTTTCCATGTGAAGTAGAGAATTGTTCTTTCAAGGTCTGTAAAGCATTTTGTTGGTATTTTGATGGATAGTGCATTGAATCTGGAGGTTGCTTTTGGAAAGATGGCCATTTTTACTGTAAATCATACTGATCCATGAGCATGAGCCATTTTTCTATCTTCTGATATTTTCTTCAATTTTTTTTTCAGAAACTTGAAGGTCTTGTCTGGTAGGTCTTTCACTTGCTTAATTAGAGTTATATCAAGATACTTTATATTATTTGTGCTATTATGAATGGTGTACTTTCCCTAATTTCTTTCTCAGACCATTTGTCATTTGTCTACAGGAGGGCTACTGAGTTTTTAAAATTAATTTTGTATCCAGCCCATTTGTGGATGGTGTTTATCAGACGTAACAGTTCTGTGGTTGAACTTTTGAGATCACTTATCTATACTATCATATCATCTGTGAATACCAGCACTTCGATATCTTCCTTTCCAGTTTGTATCCCTCTGATCTGGCAATACACGCCCAACATAAGGCACGAACTTCATAGAAGTCACCAATCACTTTCTGGTTGGATTTAAAGCTGGTTCTACAAAATGAAATCCATATCAGGCCCTGTTAACAGGCCAAGCTAAACAGGTTGTAGACCCTAGAGGAGAACCAACCACTCTTACTTGGCTAACCATATATATATATACTATGAAACTTATTCATAATTACTTATTATTATGCCTATAGATGCTGTGGTGAAAATGATTACTAAAAACTAGACCTTAAAAGAGAGACCTCAAACTTACGTACAGCAGATACTGGCATTTCCACGTGCTTCTTTGTTTGGTTATCATGAAGAATGCCCTCTTTGAGGTGTGGATTTAGGGTTAAATAACAGTTTTTGGCATGACTAACAATAATAACAAATAATAGTAATAGCAATGATCAGTGATGATAAGGATGGTGCTATCACTAACACCTGCCATTCCAGGGGTATTGTTTATCAGCAAGAGAGCAAATCAGAAATTTACAATAGAAAGGTTGGCTTGTAAATTACCGTATGTGAATCTGCTTTGATTTTTCCATTTTCTGCAACAGAATTTGAAAGCTAAATGGCACATCAACCCAGGGAGTATGAAATATGAAATTGGCACTATTAAAGTGGTACAACTGAATTCTGATGAATAACCTCACATGATTTGATACTTAATGGAGGGTTGATACCATCTCAGTTCCTATCCACCTGTGTGGTTAATTTTAAGATGTACTTCCTTTCTGGAAAATTGATACCATTCCTCACCCCTAAATGGCATGCCTACATTAGGAGATGGGGATGCCTTTGTCGCCTAGCAGCAGTACCATGGAGACCATTCTTATCACCAGTTTTAACTGAGCTTCTCATTTGATCATATGTCACTGTCAGATCCTGTAAGTTAAGTAGGGGAGTTAAGCTTTGCTGACACATGGTTGAGGACAAGGCAGTTCACATGTCCTCTCTATAAACCATAATCTTTGCCCAGCTCCATTTCCAAAACTATTTTGCATCCAGGAAAAATAATTCTCTGAGAAATAAAGTAGAAGTTGATCATTCCAAACCTAAAGCACCTGAGGGCTATGTTCTTGGTGAATCCAACATCAAAGTATGGACTATTGTCATAGTTGGAGGAAAACGGAAAGACTTCATAAAATACTCATTTCATACCACTGACTTTTGCTTGCAAATTTTCAGAGGGGAAACATTGCCTTTAATGATGATGAAAAGCAAGAGTAATTGTCTCTTGAGAAAATGCATATAAAATAATTATTGAAGATTTCAGTGGGTGAGAAATATGATTTCTTTTGTCCTTCACTTCTGCCTCAAACTATTTGCTTGTTGATTTCTAGGAAGAGTAGACAGTAATCCTATGCCAGCTATACATCAAAGCCTGTGGCCGGTAGGTACAGGGAACATGCTGGTAGAAAAATAGAAAAGCAGTGATCTTCAAACCCCAGACTCCAGGCAGGTCCCAAGTACATAGTGTTAGCATTATACGTTTGCCAGAGTTTACTGACATGCCAGGGTTTCATCTGACCAAGCTCTGTGCATGGATAAATAAACCTACACAACAGCTGTACCACACATCCCCGATATGGGAAACCTTTTGAAGCATATTGTCTATTTATCAGCTATGAAGAGTTACAGAAAGGCACTATGATTTGTAAAGCAGAGGCAGATACCCGCTCTACTTACCTTTTGTGTATCATCCACCCGTGTGAAAACTGACAAATGAGATAACTGCCTGGCATTACCTTTGCACCTTTAAATGGCAGTCACCTAAGGAAGCTTCATTGTCATCTCATTTCACATCTCAGCGCACTTTCAAGGAATTCCACAATACCCAAGTTAACTAGTTATTATATGTCTCACTGTTACATAGAAAAACAAGTGAATTCAGTAGTTTTCACCAATTTATTAATTATTAATAAAGGTAGAGTAATGATTTAAGCATATAATCAACTAGCTCCACAGTTCACGATCTTAACTCTATTAACATTATCCATGAAGCATTTTGAGAAAAAGGGGAAGTACACTATGGCTTAAAGGGGGCTTACAATATATTTTGGTCATGTTTAGTCTCTCACTTCCCTCTCTCTCTCTCTCTCTCTCTCTATATATATATATATATATATATATATATATATATATACACTACCCAGTCCCAGTCTAATAAGAGCTATAAGAGCTATTCATATACTCCTGGCTGCCTGGTCACCTTAACTGGGCCTATACCCTTAAAGCAAACTGGCTCTCTCTCCTATAGTTATCAACTGTCAGGAACTCCTGTGCTATGAATGGGACTTAGTGACTATGCCTCTGGTCTAAGGTGGGGTTGTGTTTGGCTTCTGTTTGCCACGGTATTATTCACGCTGTTCCTACTACTATGTATTTACATAGACAACTGCCGTGCTGTGTCTGAAAAGCACTATTCCATCACAGTTATTGTCTGCCTCTGGCTATTACACTCTTCCCAGCAACACCGCTTTCCACACTGGTGTCTGAGCACTGAGAAAGAAGAGTAGGATTTAGGGAGGATCCTAGCAGCTCCAGAATCTGTGTGCCGTCTCCTGTCACCTGTTCTTCCCTCAAACTATTTGTATTGGCTTCTCTTAGAAAGACCTGATGGATCAGAATGATTTGGATCTTTCTAATCACAAGGCAGGAAACCTATAGACCCACAGCATGTCTAGCTGTGATGTGTCCAGAAGACGGCCTCAGTTAACTAATGTCTGACCACGTGTGTCGAACCCACTTCAGTGTTTTGCTCTCCCTGGCAAAAACAATCTTTCTGGAACTGTCCATAGTGACAGTTGGAGAAGCTTTAATTAACAAGCATGATTATACTGGAGAAAATTCATTCCCTAAATGCCAGTCAGACCTGTTTTCTCTTTCATGAGTTCCCAAACAAAGATTACTGCTGATTCTGCTGCCGGCATTGTCTCATGGAAGCCAGGGGCCAGCCAAGGTTGGCCTGGGTTTCAGTCTCGGCTTGGCTGGGAATCAGACAGAACTGGGAATGAGTACATTTAAGACGCAAGCACAATCAGAGGTTCCCGGAGTTCTGCTGCTTCTTTCCAGTGAGAGCAAAATCTGTCATATTTCTCTGCTCCTTTTTAACAAAGGAGCCCCAGCCCCATTGTATTCCGGAGGAGAGCTCTCACTGTCTTAATAACTAGGGACCAGTTGAAAAAGGACAGACAGTGAGGGTGAAATAAAAAAGCAAACATACACCCTTCAAGAAATAAAGATGAGTTTACTTACTAAAATGCAATAGCAGATTAAGAAATCATCCCAGAAGCACATACAATATTAAGCACTTTGAATGAATAACTGGGAATTTCTGACATTGTGGTTTTTTCCATTCCATGAAGGAGAAAAGGGGAAAAAGACAAGGCCAATTAGTGTAAATAAATATGTAAGCAGTGGAAGCAATTTCCACAGGTATCCCACACAAAGGTCTAAACCCTGGAGCTTTTTGTTTTATAACTAATAAAAATAAATAATAATAAGTAATAATATCATAATATACTCTTATAACATATAATATATAAACATATTATAGTATATATTATTATAATAGTAATTTAGTAATATAGTATTTTTACTTATTCTACTCAGAATAAGGGCTCTGTGGCTTCTATCAACGTGGGTTTGAATTCTGGCTCAATAGTTACTGCTTGTGTGACAGTCATTAATTATCTTCTTCATGATTCTACTACAGCTATTACTGGATGGATATCAGCAAGTTCCAACTACAGTTGGATGATTTGACTCAATACTATTAGTAACCTGCTTCAGGCGGTGTCTATGACCTATTTGGCCCTGTTTAATAATATGTTACATAATAACATCCACAAAGTTTTTCCCAGCCAGAACATTGGATTATCGGCTTCCAGACGAAGAAAGCTTTCTTTTTCTCAATGTATATAATTATATTAAAACATTTATAAATTAATAAGTACCAAATCTTGTGAGACATTCAGAAATATGAAACAATAACATGTCCTTGACGGAGGATACATTTAATGGAATAAAATTTGTGTACCGTGATTGAACCCCAAAGTTCATACTCTTGCAAGAGCCTAAAAGTAGAGTCCAAAGAGCAAGAGGCTCACAATCACATCACATATTGTAGGTAGGAAGGACCCTGAAGCAGAGACAATGACAGAATGAAGAAGGGACAAACCTGGATCTTGTCTCTAAGTCAAGGTCCCACCTAGCCTCTGGTTTCCTTACCCATTAAATATTAGCGGAAAGAATACAATAAACATGGTTAAGAGTCTTGGTGAATATTAGATAGTCAGAGACCTGGGAACCGTGGCCTTTGTTCCTTCTCTACAATTACTCTAACAAATGAAAACTATTTTCTTGTTAACTTGAAAATTGCATTAACCAAACTCATACATCCTAACTTTCTGAGGATTGAAATTTTACCCTGTTCATAAAATATATCCATTCCTTGTGATACTGTAGAAATAAAGGGAGTAAATGCATACCCATCCACAGAATATAAGTTATTGTATATGTCTCTTGTCACAGTCTGAGGATATTTTCATCCAAAAGTCAATTTTATAGACTCCTAAAAACACTTTACAAATCTCAGGACCCTCAAATTCTAGGCAGGAGGTCTACCACTGAGCTGTACCGCTAGCCTGTGGTCCCTTTGTTTTATCTAGACAGCACCTGCTACTGTGCTCAGGCTGGCTTTAAATTCATTACTGTCCACTTGGTTGGCCCAGCTTCCTGAGTAGTTAGGATTACAGGTATGCACCACCATGCCTAGCTCAGATTCACATACCTTTTTTTTTTTCTAACCCAGGAGTTTTGCTGCTAATGAGCTACATTTTCATTCCTCTTAAAGAGATAATATATTGTTAATTCTTTTAGAAAATGGATATACTCTATTTGATCATATTTACTACCTCCAAGTCCTCTCTCCTTTCTGTTCCATCCCTTTCTGCCTAACTCTGCTCTCTCTCTCTCTCTCTCTCTCTCTCTCTCTCTCTCTCTCTCTCTCTCTCTCTCTCTCTCTCTCTCTCTCTCTCAATTCAGTTGATGGTAACCAACTATTCTTACTCTTAGGACCTCTCCTGGAGTGTGGAGTGTGGTTGATATGCCAGAGGTGATGCTATTAACGAAGACTAACTCCTTTTCCAACAGCCAACAAATGCTCAGGTAGACACGGAACAGTCACCTTCTCCTCATGCTGGGATTTTGTCTGGCTTGAGCTTTTATGAGGCTTACACATGCTGTCACAAACCCTGCGAGTTTTGTTACTGTCCCGTTATGCCCAGAAAACACTGTTTTCTTGGGTTTGTCCGCCACATCCAGCTCTTGGAATCTTTCTGCCCTCTCTTTCTTGAAGACCCCTGAGCCTTGAGTGGAGGGAATGTGTATAAATATTTCATTTTCAGTATGTTCTTTGGAAACAGCATCTTCCTGGAATATCTTATTAGAATATAACAATATCTTACTAGAATAGAATTGTGATCATCTTGCCTGAGCTTCCAGAGAAGATGCTCAGATTTTTTTCCTTGAGTTCATTCTTAAACTGGAGAAGAGTGTCAGACAATTCCACCTCATGACATAGGTAAGCTATAACAAGTTTCAACATCTTTGATTCTTAGATAACGTATCTGACAACATAAGAAAGATAGTGTTACTCCTCCAACATAATAAAAACAGTTCTGTAGATTGTAAGAACCACAGGTTAGGGAAAACTGCTGTGAACTGGCATCTTCTATTCATGGCATAGCCAGTACACTCATGAACTCACTGCAGCTGTGACTACCTGCCAAGGACTGCTCAAGATTTGCCTTGTCAATGTTTCATCATGAAAAGAAAAAGTGCTTATGAGATCCAACCCCTCCCTAAAGGTATTGAAACTTAATGGCTGATGAGGGAACGGATTTAACTTTCTTTAATGGTGTAAATATTAAAAAGCTGACAGTCTTTCTGCGTCTGGGTTTACTCACTCATTAAGATCATTTCTAGTGCAATCCATTTGTCCACAAATTTTGGGAATTCCTTGTTTTTAATAGCTAAGTAGTATTCCATAGTGTAAATGTACCACAGTTTCTTTATCCATTCTTCTACTGAGGGACACTTAGGCTGTTTCCAGGTTCTGGCTATTATGAATAAGGCTGCTAGGAACATGGATGAGCAAATCTTCTGGGTATATTCCAAGGAGTGGAATAGCTGGGTCTTGAGGAAGCCCTATTCCCAATTTTCTGATATATTGCCAGACAGATTTCCAAAGTGACTGTACTTGTCTGCATTCCCACCAGCAATGAAGGAGTGTTTCTCTCTCTCCACATCCTCGCCAGCATGCGGTGTCACTTGAATTTTTGATCTTTGCCATTCTGATAGGTGTAAGATAGAATCTCAGAGTTGTTTTGATTTGCATTTCCCTGATGACTAAGGAGGTTAGCATTTAAGTGTTTCTCAGCCATTTGATATTCCTCTGTTGAGAATTCCTGGTGGCACTCAGAGGAAGGATAGCAGGCTACCAAGAAGAGACTTGATACCCTATGAGCATATACAAGGGGAAGAAGTCCTCCCCGCAGTCACAGTCATAGGGGAGGGGAGTAAGGGGAAAATGGGGGGCGGGGAGGGAGGAATGGGAGGATACAAGGGATGGGATAACAATTGAGATGTAATATGAATAAATTAATAAATTATATTTTAAAAATATGACAGTCTTCCAGTAAATAATTTCCAATGCATGCTCATGCAGGACTCCTACTTAAACTCAGTAGGTCACAGTCACAAAAAAAAATTTTCAAAAATCACAAAAAGAAATGACAGAAGATAAAGGCTTCAATGAGAGGAGTGTGGGTGAGATTGAATAATAGGAAAGAAGCACTAATATTCATTATATATACATATGAAACTCTCAAAAATAAGTTAAAATTTAAAAATATTAACTATAAATTTATGTCAGAATAAACATATTGCTTCATGATTTTCAAAGCTCATATTTCCTCTCACAGGAATCAGACATGGAATGGATATATCAAGAAACTCATACTTCCAGTGGGTATTTTAAAATCATCATAATTTCATGTAGCTTTAATGTTTCATTAGCCATGCCTAAATTTTATTTAGAATGATTTATCAGAACAATGTATTCCTTTTCCAACTATAAAAAAATCCTTGAAGCTATATACTCAACTTGTATTTACTTCTACATGACCTTAACTCCTTAGAGGCCACATTTATTTAAACGTATTCTAATTTCAAGAAAACAGTATGCTGACTGGAGCCTAAGTGTAATTGCCCATCAAATAATAGCTCTCATTTGAGCCAATCAGATTCTTCATGCTTATTTTTAGCTGAAAGGTAAAAGAACAAATTACGAAGAGTGAATATATCACAGAAAGGAGAAGCAAGCAGAAGCATGAAAATAAATTACATCAGGGCTCAGAAACAAAGCAAAGAGGAGTTAGTGCGGACCCTGAAAAGAGGACAAAGACACAACTTCCCAACAGCTACTTCTTTTAAAGCAAGATCTACTGTAGGAATTCATGAGATGTCACCAGTATCCCTTCAACAACTAGCTCTGTGTTCATTTCATGAGCTACCTGGAATGAGCCTTTGCCTTTTCTAATAGAATGGTCCTGGCCTAGCACATCCACATGACAGCCCTCAAAGTGATCAGCAGGAGTGTTTTCATGGGGGTGGGGTCAAGAAAGCATCAAAACACACTTGTCTTATGATCCCCTATATGTAACTCATCAGAACCACTCAGAGAACTTTCTAAAAAAGAATTCTCAGAATTCTCAGATTGAAAATAAAGTTGGGACTATGTCTGAAGATTCCCAAGTATTTCTGGCTAGCAAGTTCAAGAAATTTAACTTAGGGACTGTTGGACTTCTTGGATTTATGGGCATTTCTCAAAATACGATAAAAATATGATCCCCTTTTGATTTTATGATTTGCATTTGTATGACTTTAGGACTCCTAGATTAGACCTATTCAGTGTCCCTTCTGGGTAGAAAAGTAAGATGTCCAGTAAACAGCCACCAGAAAATCCCACTCAATTTATAATCTGAGATAAACATTTCATAAATAATATAGAAAATAATCAGAATATCATTGTCTGCTATTGCACAGTGGTTCGGAGGACATTTCCATTGAAAGTACATAATTTGTGAAAATAGTTACCATTAGAACTTGGAACTTAGTGCCTAATATGTTTTGTCACAGAGTTTCTGTGAAGAATACATATGTACATGTGAAACTAACCTAATGATTTTCATGACACACTTGTCAAAAAGGAAACTACATATCCATGATTTTAATCTGTAAAGACAAAAATGTTAGTTTTGCTTCAGACTCTGCTCATTCTCAGCCTGAGTGCATTCTGCCAAGCTAGAACTTAAAAATAAATGCTAGTCAGAAGCAGTCCAAACAAGGAGTAAATCTAGATTGTAAAACAGAAATAATGATCTTTAGCAATAACCAAGCACCTTTTTCATCGATGGGCCATTCCCATGATCAAGATAAAAACTGAACCTTGAAATCCATACAGTATACAAAATTACTTTTATCATTAAAATTAGCATATATGGGATGCATAGACAGAGACAGATAAAACAATAGCTGGAGAACAAAGATCAATGGGTGCATCAAAGAAATCTGAGAGTGCTTCGGAGTGGGTGGGGGTGGGATAGGGAGATGGTTTCTTGGTTAGGAGCACTGGTTGCTGTTACTCAGGACCTTTATTCAATTCCCAGAACAGATATGGCAGCTCTCAAAGACCCATATAGCAATTCCAGGAGCTATGAGACACTATAGGTACCAGGCATGTACAGGGTACACAGATACACCTCAGGCAAAATACTCATACATATAAAATAAAATAATTACTTAATTTAAAATTTTTCCAGAGAAGAAAATAGCATGATTGGCAGGTGTTTCACAGTCTTTTACTAGAAGGCACTGCATGAACTAAGGATGGAGACTTCCTGCTCCTTGTTATTATTTGTATCATCCTTAGTATTATTATTAATTACCAAAGAGATTATTGCTATTATAAGCTTAGGAAAATTTTGCCTTTCTTCTTGTATTTCCGATGTGCTCTCATAGCAGATTACAAGTGTGTTGGCTTCCTGCATTGATTTTCTACCAGGAAATCTTAGTAACATAGAAATACATTTTTCTTATGGCTCTATTTTCCAAGTAGCCTTGCGTCTGTGACCAATGCAAGAGCTTAGTTAGTATGACCATGCTAATCTCTGAGATTCTGATGAAAAGGAGTTTCAGGACCAAGAATGTGAAACTCTGAATGCAGAGGACAGCTCTTCTTCTGTCCTGGGACTCTTGGCTGAGGATCCTGGAAACTTAGGTATTCCTTTATATACTGTTAACTTGAATCTTGCTAAAGCAGCACCACAGATCTGTTTTAGACGGTATTTTTCTAGACATAGGACCAATAAAAAGCAACAACCATTCATTATTTAACTATTTATTTCAACAGCGGCGCTGCGAGTTGCGCCGGTGTTACAGGCTGCTGCCCCAGTATACCACGCAAGCACAAAAAGGAGGAAAAGGATAATGACTTACACCTGAAAAATGCTGTAAAATCTATGGGGTGCGACGTGGAAATCATTTTGAATTACCTTCCCATCTGGCGGGATTCGCAAAGCCTGTTTAACACTATGGGCACCGATTTTTTTTTCATGAAACCTGTATGAGCTGGTCCTACATAGAGGCGCTGAAGAGAGCTCCTGGGTCCAGGTCCCACGTGACTCTCTTTTAAAGCATCACCATATTTGAATACACCAGGATTCATCTGCCATGGCAGGGCCTGAGGGAGATGGATTTATTTCCAAATCAAAAGGCTTAGCTCATTTGCACAGAGATGGCTGTGTTCTCTGTGAATTAAGTATTACTGCTAGAATTAAGACTTCTCTCCTGGTATGGGCTGCATTATACTTTTAAATCATAAATCAGGATTAACCAAGCTGTAGAGGAATTGGCTTTTGGGCGGGGGGGGGGGGCGGGGGGGGGGTAAACCAAGCATAGTTTTGATTTGGCTGATCACAGAGTTAGCCAAGAGAAAGGAAAAGTCTGAGGGTCCTGTCAGGTCCATGTCTAGGAAACTTCTGGATTCAAGGCAAATTTTTGATCGTCAGTTAAGTTATGTTTTATAAGGATCCTTCTCTCTTTTTTTAAAATTGAAAAATAAAATCATTCGTATAACATCTCAGTTTCAATGATCCCATCCAGTGCAAAACCGTCCATTCCTCTCTCCCTCCCGCTTTCACCCCACTCCCCTTCCCTATGACTGTGACTGAGGGGGACCTCCTCCCCTTGAATATGATGCTAGAGTATCAAGTTTCTTCTTGGTAGTCTGCTATCCTTCCTCTGAGTGCCATCAGGCCTCCCCATCAAGTGGACATGGCCAAATATGGGGCACCAGAGTTCATGTGAAAGTCAGTCTCCAGTCTCCACTTAACTGTGGAGAATATCCTGTGCCTTGGCTAGGTCTGGGGAGGGGTTTGATGATGACTGCACGTATTGTCCTTGGCTGGTGCCATAGATCCTTCTCTCCCTCATTCTTTCCACCTCTACCTTCCTGCCTCTCTCTCTTTTCATTTCAATGAAGTCTGCACCATGAGTGATGACGTAGCTCATCTTCAGAGCGGTAGGTAAGATTTGGCTTCTCCCCACAGAAACTTAATAACTTTTTTTCATAATCCTGATGCTCCCAAACTTAGTTCTTCTACCTTGCTTTTAGATAAGAGCAAACTTCCTGTTTTATTGATAGAAATGGAGTTTAGGGGAAACATGTGGTGACTAGGTAAGTCAGGGATTACTGTTACAACCGCTCAGGCTCACTTCTCATCCCAGACACTTGCTTCTTTGAATTCTTTCTTAACTGATTTCATTCAAATGTAGAAATGGATGCACAGATGTCGTTCTGCCTTACTGTCCCTGTCTTTCTTCTTTTTCATTATCCAGAAGGAAAAAAGGTTTTAAAGATATGTATGTTTTCTCTGCCTGCTCTAGTAAAAAATGCATGGTTCAAATGGTGGGTTTGTACCTTTTGTTTGGCATAGCCTCTCTGGCCTCCAGCATCGTCATCTTTAAATGGAGGTCATAACAATCCTCTTTCTTAAGATTGCCCATACAGACTTGCTGAGCACTCATCTATGCTGGAGATTTTGCTCGTACCTTAACCTGATTTAATTCAGGGTGTTCACTATAGCTTCAAGATAAGGATTATAATTATTCCTGTTTTGCAGATGGGGAAACAAGAAATAAGAAACATCTTATAAAAAACTAGGAAGGTTCCAATGCTGCAATGGAGAATATTTACATGAATCTGGGTCACAGATGGGGCTCAGGGTCTAATTCTAAGCAGTTATTCCTAACTGAATCCTGCCCACATCTTGGGATGTTATCATCACCCAGCAGGCTGCATGAATCAGGCAGTCTGCAGTGGGAAATGTGCTGATGCATGCCCTAGGACATTTTAATGAGCATTGATCCCTTCCTGGTCCAATAATTATCTCACAAGCTAAGCAATCATTTAGAAACAGTTCCCCCTTTGCAAGAGGATGACTGAAGGGGCAATGCTGCACAATCTGTTTTCCCTTCGAAGAAGATTTTGGACAATAAAGAGAGTCTCACACAATATCTGTACCAGTTGGCTTTATTGTGTCAGAAGAAATACTCTAGACTCTAAGTAATAAATTGAACTGTACAAGGTGACCTTACAAAGTCACTGGTGGCTGCGTTTCTAATTATTTTTGAACTCGGAGAAAGAAATTTTTACTGAAGAAGCTAGTTCTCTTGCGCAGTCCTATGGGAGGTCCATGATTGCTCAGCCCTCCCTTTTATAACATGTGGCAGGTCTGATTCTGTACATAGGCAGGATTTTTAAAAATTTATTGTTTATTTTTCATTCTGTTACTGTTATGTAGACTTCCATATTCAGAAGAATTAGAGGTTTAAAAAAGAGAGATACAATATGTATCGCATAAATTGTAATAAATGACTTTGTCTATATAAATCACAATATATATCCTTGGTATATGCACAAATAAGTAGGAATCGATAGTGAATCAATAGATACGGAAGAGATAAATGAACACAACAGAATACAAAGATCATTAACTACCTGTCCATCTGTGGACTACAAAATATCACTAAAAATTTTGCCATATCTGATAAATTATAATATTTCATGGAGCCTTCATTGTACCAATTGTAAAATAGGACTATTCTTTCTATGTATTTGCCAAAAAGTAGTATGTAGACTGGAAAGTAGGATGACTGTTATGTAAGAGTCACTAATAAGTATCTCAAATATCCTATGCACTAATTCATTCCCTGATCAGAGGATTTTAATCTCCCATTCTCCTGAAATTACACCTAACTTTCTCTACTTTGAATAGATGTTTTTAGAACATTAAGTTCTGGATGATGACAGAACTATAATTTCTGTAATGAAAAGCAGGTCAGTGGTTGCCTTTGAATATTGTTCGACTATTTAAGGAATCCATTAATGGCTATGGTTATTTTAGGGATCCAGTTTCTCATTCTCAGAGCTTTACCTTGCTTAGGAAAATTAGCTCACACAATCACAATTAAATCCATCTCAAGTTGAGTGTCCAAAGAAACACAGAATTCTAGTAGGAAGGACCACAAGGTTCTCCCTCTCTGTGCCTTGACTCAGTGCAAGCAGCACCAAGCATCCTAGCAGGATCATGATGGTTCACTGTGAACAATGGCATCAGCCACTAAGATGTTCACTTCAATACTTTGTATGTCTCTCAGTTATGAAGACAAGGGGAAAATGTCTTAAACATGAAAATTGGTTGTTCGACCACCTAGATGCCTCTTGACTTTGAACTAAATGGCTAAGGATAGCTCAGGACTTGTTCGTTCCTTTAGAGCACCAAATACCACTAGGGAAAACTTCGTTGATCTAACTTTTGTTTTCCACAAATAATGGTGATAATGACAGCCTTTCTGCAGAGCCGCCCAGAGGGACCAGCATTAGACAGGCTTCAAAAGTTTTGTTGTGCATTTTTAAATGGGAAATATTTAAGGACATATCAACAGTGTTGTTATTCATTAATTCAGTATTAAACTGGCAAATAGCTAGGTATTATTGTATAATGGGCATAGAGTAAAAAATGGCATACAGATTAGATACGATGATTACATTTTGGTGAACAGAAATTATCATATTTAAGGGCAATATTTAAAATAATCATGTAGAAGACAAATAACTTTCTCAAAAATATATTAATCTCTTATCCCACCTGTGTGAAATGGGTCAAGGAAAAATATCCATGACAAAGTGACATGTGAAAAGAGCAACGTAATGGATGTCTGCTAATTAACTTGACAGTTGGAGTGAATCAAAAAAACATTCCAGAAGAAAAAATATACTCTAAATAGTCTGAGATAGAAAGGTTAAAGCCATGTTCTTGGGATTGAAAGAAGGTCAGCACAGCCCAGTCAGAAGAAGTGTCAGACCTACTTAACCAGCTTTCTGAGGTTACAGCAGTTCCATGTACTTGCAGGTTGTGTTGAGATTAACTTTTATCGAGTTTTGCATCACAATCATATTAGTATGTCTTTGTTGGACAGAGTGTATGTTTTGGCAAATATATACTGTATTTTGATCACTTCAGGATTTGCAACTCATACGTTAGCTCATACATCTTAGAAAGTTAAAAACCCTTTCCTCTCCAGCTGTTTGCATTACATGATATGATAATATTAACTGTAATCACCATCTAAATAAGAGAATGCTAAAGTATATTTTTCATATTGGACATGATTCTGTGCCCATTAATCAGTCTCCTCACAACTCTCCCCACCCCTTACAATTTTCCCTTCTGGAAATCACTCTTCTACCTCCACAAGCTTCGGTTTTATTAACCCAAAATGAGAAATCTTTTGAGGAAATTTTTATTAATCCAAAAAGACATGAAATTTCTTTGATTAAAAATAGGTGTTTTTATGCAATATATTCTGATATGGCTTCCCCTCCACCAACTCCTGCCAGCTCCTCCCCAGCCCCCTCCCATCCAGATCCACACATTTTCTGTATTAAATCAGAAAATAAGCAGTCATATAAGGCATAATAATGAAATAAGACACAACAAAATCAATTAATTAGGAATAGGACCAAAAAAAAAATGGCTCAAAGAAAAATCCCCAGA